>NW_022196903.1:2385772-2526854 GCF_008632895.1 Mastomys coucha
AGAGAGAGAGAGAGAGAGAGAGAGAGAAACAGAAACAGAGAAACAGAGAAACAGAGAAACACAGAGAGAGACACACAGAGATAGAAACATAGAGACAGAGACATGGAGAGAAAGAAAGAGAGCAGAAAACCATCATTATAGTTATTTTTGGTATTCTTTTCACCCCCAACTCTACTCCCTGCCATTTCCAAACTGACCTGAGAACACCTTCCATCTCAAAGAGTAATGTGAAATTTTCTGTGGGAAGAAGCTGCTCTACTGGGGTAAGACCACCATATTAGATTATTCCACATTTATATCTTGGTAGCTTGGTATCAAGCCTTTCTACACTGGGAGAGAATGTGAAGCAATAGACTATAAGAAGGAAAGATTTTTTCAATAAATAAGACATGGTGGCATGTGCCTGTAATTCCAGTACTTGGGAAAAAGAGGAAGATTTGGAGTCCAAACTACAACTACACAAGGTCAAGGATAGCCTGAGCTACATAAGACAAGAGTAGAACAGAAGAGCATAAAAACCAGCTTACCTCCCCCCACACTCTGCACAGCTTTAAGGCTGAGATCACACTCTCTTCTCAACATTCTTTGTCCCCATATATCCACACAAACCAAATCCATGAGGAAGTGTGCTACTTTTAAAGATTACAGCACTGTGTGTTCCTGAAATATCATTTTTCACCCCCAGAATTGAGTGGCAAGGATGGTTCCATTTGCTTCCAGCTTGGTAATTGCCCAAAGCAAACTCTAGAACCCAGAGGAAATAAAGATGCAGAAAAGGTACAGAGTTGACATAAAAGACAGGCCCAGGGAGGATGACTGAGCAGAGGGGAAATGTGATGTGTCAGCCATGGTGTCTGTGTGCAGGACTCGGGGGAACAGAGATGGCATGGCCTCACTTCAGAACAGTCAAAGTGCATGGTTCACAGAATTCCTTCATTCACAGACCTTGCTTATGTGCTTTAGACTGCTCATTTGATTTTAACACTGCGTCCACACTGTGGGGTACCAGTCATTGGTAAGAAAATTGAAGCTTACAGAGAGATCACAATTCTGATATACTGCATGGCCATTAGAAGCAGAATTAGAATCTCGATGATGACAAACAACAAGAATTTGTCCCCATTGGCAGTGTGGATCCAGTAGGTTTCCAGTATTCAAGAGAGTAGTGGCTTCCTCTGCAAGAATATACCCCAGGCAAGCAGAGCCAGGAACTAAAGGCAGGTAGAGCGTAGCTCTAGAGACTAACTGGAGGCAGGGCTCAGGCAGCTGATGTACAGGCTCACTTAATCCTGTCTTCTATGTGTATATATAAAAATCTATCCTGCCCTAAATCTGGCAATTCCCTTCCAGTCACCAGCATTACAGAATGCACACAACATCAGTTTCATTGTTCTGTTCACTGGGGATGGGGTGGGGAAGTGAGGGTGGGGGTGCACACCTTTAGTCCCAGCACTTGGGAGGCAAAGGCAGGCAGATTTCCATGAGTTAAAGGCCAGCTTGGTCTACAGATCAAGCCCAGGGCAGCCAACTGTACAAAAGGAAACCCTGTTTTGGGGAGAAAAACTGAGTTCTGGTCACAGAGACCTTGACAGCAGCTCAGACATTTGACTCATGGTCTCGACTCCTCTTTCTCTCGTCATCTTTGGAAGGTAAAGGCTGACTTTCATGGCAACTTATGGATGGACTTCCAGAGAGGAGGATGTTATGTTTAAGACACATAATGGTAAGGCTTGTGTACCTCACCTGGGGTCTCCTAACAAAGGGTTCATGGAAAATATTTAGCATTGGTCAATAGGTCAGAATATCTGTGACAAGAGGAGCGGGGAGGGGGGAGGGTGTTGGATTTTGAACAATAGGTAAAAAATGTTATCAACAGTGACAGACCCAGAAAACACAGAGAAATACATTCTTCCTTGATTCACACATGTGTATATACCCACAAACACACACATACACACACATACAGACAGACACACACGTTTATACTTTTTGCAAACAGAAGAATGTAATGTGAGCTTGAATACTCTGAATACCCTTGTTTTGAAATTTCATATCCATAACAAGACTTTTTTCAGCTAAACAATGTTTTGAAAACCATGTGAGCTCCTTTGGACTATCTGCCCACAGCTGAATCTTTCCTCTATAATACCTTGGCATAACATTGCATATTTTGAATTCCCTAGAATCCTCTTTAATGTTCTAGTGTTCTAGTAATGATCTCCTTAACCCTGAAAACATCTATTCAAACAGCCAAGACTCTTGTTGGAGCCAGCGTTCTTCATAAGCTACCATCTGACTACATATCTTATCTCATTTCTCCAAGTCCTCTGTAGAAGCTACCTGCTTAGGCTAACAGGTGACTTTATTGGTGCTAACTTTTGTTTTAAAATGTTATTTTGGTAGCCAGAGAGATTGCTAAACTGTCAAAAGCACTGTCTGCTCCTCTAGAGGACCTGGGTTTAATGCCCTGCACCCACATAGCAACCTAAACTGTCTGTAACTCCAGTTCCAGCGGATCCATCCCATCAGGCATGCATAGGATGCACATATCTGTGCAAAAAGGTAAAATATCCATAGATATAAGGTAAAATAAATAAATCTTTAAAACTTGTTATTTTCATGTACTCTACTGTTTTTTTCACCTACTGGAATGCCTGTTGGAGTACCAAAGTAACAAGCTAGTCTTATAAAGTGTGGTAGGCAATAGAAACTAGGTAAGGTAGTTTGGAAACCAATTGAGATCAAAAATAGCAGAATCTTAGAAACACTGAATATAGAGGTCCATGTGTGACAAATATAGAAACCCTAAGGCAGACATTGGGCAACTGGACTATCAGTACCCTGGAGAGCTCCGGAGACTATAAATCTGAGTGCTTACCAGGTTCCATACTTTAGCTGTGGACCCACCAGCTACGGATCCAAAGTCCACAACTCTTTACCTGAAGAGGCTACCTGGTGCATCCAGCTTAGCAACTAATGATCCACAAACTCCCTCTAGCACTGGCTGTGGCTCCAATACTTGTCACTCACTAACAGTCCCTGATCATCCTGAAGCATTGACACTTTGCTATGTGAGACATTTTCAAAAGTTATTTTCTAGAGACAGAGTTAACCCAAATTACTCATCACAGTTCACTGAGTTTTAGTATTTTTTGTTGTCATAGAAGAGATTTTATTGTTCTGCTAATAAACAGGTCAAAGGGCTAAATTTTTCTTCATCATAATAATGAAGCCAAAAAAGGTTACAGATTTTTCATCTCGACGATATACTTATTTTTTTTAATTTTTATTTTCACAGTAATGGGGATTGAACCCATTACTAGGTGCATGTACCACCACTGAGCTACATTCTCAGCTCTCTTTTTATTTTTAGGCAAGGCCTTACTAAGTTACCCAGGCTGGTCTTGAACTTGTAATCTTCCTGACTCACACTCTCCAGAGGCTGGGATTCTATGCTTGTGCCACCCGGCTTAGCTATTAAATGATGTTTCAATTCTCCTTGTACTCTGCAACTTGTTTGTTTGCATTTGGGGGACATATTTCTTGGTGGTGGAGCTTACAATGGTGAGAACTTATTAATGTCTAAAAATGAACAGCAAGTTATTACAAAATTACTCAGGAGATAGGTATAGAAAGCTGTTACAAAATTTCTGACTAAGACATGTTCAGTCAGTAGCTTTTTACAATTATATGACAATATGTTAGTTGACACCCTATTGCTTTCCAGAAACTTCTTGATATGGTGTAATAGATAAAGCTAGGAGGAATGGGAACCAGAGACAGGTTCTCCATTCTTGTTTTACCATCTGAATCTGACCTTGCACAAGTCATTTAATCTCCCTGAGGCTGTAGTTACTACATGTGTTAGTGAGAAAATAGAACCTACTACTTGGGATTTTTCATGAGCATATTTGAGATATTGTGTAGAAGCTCTTGACCATTTGCTGGAGTAAGGAGCTCAATTTTGGTTGATAATTTTTCTTCTTGTCTATATATGGCTCTTTCAATCCAACTTTTCTGGTGGTTTTGGAAACACTGCCTTCAGACAATTTCTAACATGGATTCAAATAAGATCCTGATTATGTGGAAAGATGCATTTTCTGGTTTATTTATCATTACTGTATACTTTTTTTGTCAGGATAAAGTTGAGACTTGGTTGTTGTATTCAACATAGAGGCAACTGGTCTTTACAATTCCAGTTTATTCTGTGTTGGGTAAAATTACCTTCCCAGAAATCAAATTTGCTGTTGGTTGTTTTATTTATAGGAAGCTGCCATATTGAACAATCTGAAAAACTACAACCCACTCATTTTTCTACAAGACAATTAAATGCTAGGGAAATGGCTCAGTCAAAAAAAACCAAATCTTTCCATGTAAAGGTGAATACCTCACATCAGTCCCTGTTCGTCTTCCCTGTGTAACCCAGACACAACGGCTAGCACATGAATCCTAGTGTTGGAGAGACAGAGACAGAAGAATTTCTGAATCTTGCTTGCCAGCTGTACTAGCCTACGTGTGAACTCCAAGGTCAGTGAGAAACCCTGACTCGAAAAAATAAGGTGGAGACTTGATTGAGAAAAGACACCAGATGTCAGTCCATGAACTCCATGTACAGAGTACACATGCACACAGGCCATTTTGTACTAGTGTCTGTGACACACAGTGGGCAGCTCATTCTTCATTGCTCACCAGTGGCTGATGCTCAGAGGTGGCAAAGGATAACATACCAGAGGGATAAACCTGAATATTCATGAAAGAAAGCCAAAGCATTTTATCTGGATTTCCATTCCTTTAAACAATACCAGTCACAGGGCTGTGGTTTCATAGCCATTTAAAATAGAGTTCACAGAGGAATTATGCTAAACCACTTAAGCTTTCTGAGCAGGCGGGCTTTCCCAGCTTCCTTCTGAGATCTAATGGCCGAGCATCCTCGTTGAAATCTGAAACCCAGTCATGGATGGGGCTGGGGATCTCTCAGCTACCTGCTTTTCCTTGTCCTGTACCTCTTGGCTTTGAATAATGCCTGCAGATGAGGTCGGGTCATCCAGGATTGATTGTGAAGTCAAGTCGTGATATAGTCCCCAGAATATACATATGGCAGAGAAATGCCAGGGCTTCTGTGCTGCAAGAGAGTCAGCTGGCACCCACAGCTTCCCTCATGGTTGTTTGCCCTCTGTTTGACTTCAAAAAGAAACTCTCAGTGCTCTCCATTTGGGTCTCTTGTGTTTTCAGTGAATCAGGCACATTTCTGCCCCATCTATCTGGCTTCTCACACTCCCTTACTCTTCAAACGCTAGCCCTCCTGCAGCATTCACAGGCCAGTCCTCAACTGCTCAAGACCCATCTCCCCACAGAGACAGCCTGGGGATCTTCTGAATAAGTTCATGTCCCCATTCTCTGACTTCATCATGATCATTTCAATTGATATGATACTTAAGTGACCCTTCCTTCTTTCCTTTCCTTCTTTTGTCCTTTCCTTTTTTCCCTCTTTTCTTTCTTCCTTCCATTCATTTATTTATATACATGTATAATCTGCGTACTTTTGTGTATGTGTGTGTGTCATCTCTGAGTGTTTGCATGTTGGAGTACACATGTCTATGCTGGTACATATGCATATATGTAGGGAGGTGCCTTGATTGATGTCCCAAGTCTTCCTCAACTGAACTCCACTTTATTCACTAAGATGGGGGTCTGTTATTTGAAACCAGAGCTTACTAAAATGGCTACTGTAGCTAGTCAGCTTGCTTCAGGGATCCTCTGTCAGTGTTGCCACCTAATATGGCTAACGTAGCTAGATGGCTTGCTTTATGGATCCCTGTTCCTGTCGCCATGCCCACCTGGCATTTACATGCATCCCAGGAACCTGAACTTCCACCCTCACACATATATTGCAAGTCCTTCAACTCTTAACTACACTTCAGTCTACATACATGGAAATGTGCCTTAGTCAATGGTTTTTGTTCCACATGGAGTTTCATATTTATTAAAACTTTAGTGAATGTTAACAGAACTATATGTAGAAAGTTATAAAAGCATAAACACATTGAGATTAATTTTCCACTAATTAAATACGACAGGTGTGAAATAAAAGGAGCAGTAACAATAGCTACAAGTCACCCAAGTAAGAGCTTCCAGGGAAGGCTGTGCGTGGGAAGTTTATAACCATTAGGCATATTTAATTTGCCTCTTATGACTTATACTTTAATGAACATTAAGTGCTATTTAAGTGTTGACAAATTCAGTTAAATGTCCTATGGATATTTTATTAAAGGAAGAAAAGCATGATAATTTTTAACGTATGGGGTTTTTTCAGCCTTCAAATGGTGTTTTTGACAATACTCTGATGTTTTACAAAAATGCATGTGTTTTCTATGTAGTTTTAGAAAATGATCCCCATAGTTGTTTCGGGATCTAGAGCACAGAGATCTCAAGCTTAGCAAGTGAGCTGTTTCTCCTCACTCTATTCGGCAAGCATACATCTTTAATACCTGAATAACACTGTATAGGTACAGTTAAAAGTTCTTATTATAGATTTAAATTGTTCCTGAAGTTCAAGGACAATTTTCATAGCAATTCTGTCTTTTACCTTTTAAAGCATTACTAGACACTAATCATTAGATAGAAGTGTTTGGGAGGCAATAATTCAGCTGCTTCTATCAGTGATCAAGCTAAAACTCATTGTTTTTACCCAAAGGGAAGGAACACACAAAATATTAGTTTGAAAACTTCTTAAACTCTGTGGTTTCCCCATCACATTTCAGTGAATCTGTAAGATGTAGAGGTGGCATGGTCAGTCACGTCATTGCTGTGGGGGGGTGGCTGTCCTAACCATGTTTCTATTGTTGCAATAAACACTGGGACCAAAAGCATCTTGGGGAGAAAGGGTTTACTTCAGCATAGAGCTGTGGTCTGTCATAGAAGGAAGGCAGGACAGTAACTCAAGGCAGAGAGCTGGAGGAAGGAACTGAAGCAGGGGCCATGGAGGGGTGCTGCTTACTGGTTTGTTCCCCATGGCTTGCTCAGCCTGCTTTCTCAGATCACCCAGGATGACCAGCCCAGGAGCGACATCATCTATTGTGAGCTGGGCCCTCATCAACCATTAATCAAGACAATGACCCCATGGACCTGTCTACAGGCAAATCAGATTAAGGCATTTTCTCAATTGCTGTCCTGCTTCACAGGCGACGTTGCCTTGTGTCAAGTAGTACAAACCAGAACATACCTCCAGCTTCAGAACTTGGGAGGCAGAGGTAGGGGAGTGTTGGGAAATCAAGATCAGCCTTGTCACCACGAGGAACATAAGGTTAATCTGAGCTAGAGAGCCTGTGTCAAAAAATATTACATCATTCATTTGCCTCTCGCTGACATCAATTTCAGCCTCTCCGTACATTATCTTCACTACCTGGTCTGAGCCATTTTCCCAACCCCTTCACCTCCCTTGCTAGTCTTTCTTTTCTATCAAATGCATTAATTTCTTTCCTGACTCATACCCTACCTTTGTAGCTACTACCCACCACCCAGTGAGTTTACCAGCATCTCTCTCACTGGCCCCTGATTTTCATCTTCCAACAATGGGTTCCTGCAAAGCTTCTCAGTTAGATCTTCCTTGCCTTACCTCATGCTGGCCTCTCTTCCCTCTCCTCCTCTGACCACACAAGTGACTTTGTCACATCACCCCTCTTCTATCTCCATAGCACCAATGATACACAATTATCTTATTACAGATCCTTTCCTTGGATTTTCTCCTAGAAGCCTTGTGATCTCAAGGAGACTGTGTCTGTCTGTCTTTTAGCACCTAGTTTAGCACCTGCCATTAATCAGGTGTTTAGTAAATACTTGTTGGGTGAAGGATAGATGTTCCCTCTCATTTGTGACATATTTTGGTTTTCCCCACATACGAGCTTCTATGCCTGTCTGTCCTCAGCCTCTTCTGGTGCTTTAAAATGGAGAAGGCACATGGCTAAACCTATACACCATCCCTTTGGGGGGCTACATGCATACACACACACACACACACACACACACACAGAGAGAGAGAGAGAGAGAGAGAGAGAGAGAGAGAGAGAGAGAGAGAGAAACACACAGCTTCCTTAACTTAGCTGGTAAAATCCTGACTCTGTTGTCTTTCTCAACAATGGTGTCTTTCTCCTAAGCCACAGATGCTTATGCAGCTACATGGACTGTGTATCTCTTTCCCTTGCCACCTCCCTGACCTCTCTCTTAACTCATGGTCATTCTCCTGACATGTAGGCACATTCATAGAATGATGAGTATCTTCTGACCCGAGGGCTCTGCAGGTAATGCCAACTGTACCACACTTCCCAGCTACCAGAAGAACTGACCTCCCTCATATCCACTGGCAGGACTCCTGGCACAGTTAGTGATTGGCCTCTGTTGGCATAAAAGTTCCATGATACTGCCTATGAGATGAGTTCCTGGGCTGTGTTCCTGTTCATCATGAGCTCTGGTAATGTTATGGTAATGTTATAATCATTCATGCTGGGTTTCAGACAGAGGCTTGTGTTTTAAAACTCAGTACCTGCCAGTGAAGGGTTGCTTCTGCCTACAGTACCTCACCCCCTAGCTCCATCCTATGGCCTGATGTATCATTCCCTTACTCACCTAGTGTAGCAACATTCTAAAGTTTTCCCTCTCCGCTCTCTGTTCTGTGTACTCGGGGTACTTGGTGTTAATTATGCATTTACTAGTCTATTACTAGTCCCTACTCCCACATCAGTCATTGGCTCCCAAGGAAACTGCAGGGGTTTTAGTGATACCACAACATATTACCCCAAATTTAGTAGCTTCAGACCTCACGAGTGAGCTTCCCCAACTTTCTGCTCATTGGAAGCTTAACTTGAGCAAGAGCAAGCTAAGTTCAAGCCAGTGGCCAGCCAGTGGAACCCCTCCTGCTGCTGTCACTGAAAGGAGTCTGCTCTGATTTACCTAGATTCTGAAATCATCATGTTTCATGGCTCCTGGCTCCCTTGGATGCTCAAATCCAGGAATGGACCATCAACTTGTTCTGTTGGTGCTTTTCTTGAACCCTGTCTCTTCTACAATGAAAGGAATGTTTTCTTTTGATGACAATAGATGTACTTGGATAATCCAGGTTACTCTCTTTGTCTCACATCTTCTAATTAGTAAACTAATTTCCACCTACAATCTCATTTCCCCCTTTCCATGTAAGGGGGAAAGTCCCATGTTCTAGTCGTTGAGTCCTTGCATTTCTGTGTACTCTATGAACCCATTCATTTTGGTTCACCATTCTCTGTGCAGCATCCAATATAGTGTTCAGCACAACATAAACTACCAGTGGACTGATACCTTGGCTAATTTGCTAATGATATAAAATGTACATGGAGCAAGAAGGTAGATTAATGCTATACATGCATGTCAAATAAACTACAGTACTCACTACTACAGAGCTCTGACAAACAAAACATGGCACTCATCTGAGCTAGCCCCAGGTAGGGACACCTCTAGCAAAGGCCATCTGGGAACCCAGAGCAGGAGCATGACTGCAGGGTTACCTCTGACTGTAAGACTTGTCCTGGCTTCTTTCCTTGCCTTACCCTTACTTTCTCACTTCAGCAAGGGTGCTATGAGAGTGAAGATTCTGCTCTGTGCTTTGTCCTGTGCATAGAACTTGGAACTATTCTTTCTCCTTTCATTTTTACTTCATGCTGAATCCATCTTAGGGCCTATGGATCTTTTTATTCATATCACCTTTTAATCACTCCAAGAGATAAAACCCTAACTCCAGTCCTTGTTGCATCCTATCTTTAAAAAAATAAAATAAAATAAAATTGAAAACTTTCTAAATTGAGTTCTGTATCTCTTGATCCATTTCCACCTCCTGCTCATATCAACTGACATAGGCATTCAGAATTTCTGTGCTCAGTAGGGAGATATTTGTATTTCCATTGTATTATCAGACATGCCTGGCCTTTCTTCTATGCAACTAAGGCAGAGTGTTAACCCTGAAAGAATACAGTCGGGGTTAGGTTCTTAGGTATGGCTTAAAATCAGAAGAAACTAAAAGGAAGGGCAGGGTCTCACAGATATCGAGCCTAACATTTGCAAGAGCTTGAAAGCAGGCAGGTAGGTTCAAAGTAGAAGGGTGCATGGCCATTAGGGCTGGTAGGATATCAGGCGTGGTAAGCCTTTGGATGCCTGGTCAAGATACTCAGAGCAGTGATGTCCAGCCCTTAGATTATGGATGTTTATAGATTAGAGAGCCCGGTTCAAGATCTTTCTCTACCATTCTCCAATTCTATGAGCATGGCAAGGCCCACAAACCTCTTATCTGTAGAGTCAATAGCACCTTCTCAGGTTGTTGCTTTGAACATTAAATTACATCATGCATATATTTCACTGCTGCACATGACCAGTGCATAATAAACGGTGGGCTCCGTCATCTGCATTCTTACCATCTTCTCCCTGACCACTATTGATTTGTACAGGGTGTGGAAGCCATGGAGTCTGTTAAGATGGAAGGGGAGCACAGACAGAGCCATGACAGTCGTGTTTTAGTGCTATGACTTTCTAAGGAGGCTGGCTCTACAGGTTTGAGAAAGGGTTTTCCTCCAGATGCAGATGCAGCTCAGCTGGACTCAGCCAGTAGCAGGAAGGATGAGTCCTGGGCCTGGTCTAGACGTCTGGCAGGAAAAACTTAATAATCCCACTGTTGTTAGAAATGACAGAGGAGGATGGATAAAACTGGAGAGATCTGTCACAAATTAAATTTCTCATTCTGTAGTGATGGAAGCCAAGTGGGCAAAAGCCAGAAGAAGCTCTGAGACAGAAAAAGGCAGGTCATGGTCAGGACAAAGCTCAGCCTAAAACAAGAAAGCCCAGTGAGAGCCAGCGAGCGGCCCTTGATGCAGATTATATGGGCTTTCTCTTCTGGTCTCAGAGGGTGCTTGCATGCAAGTGGTACACACAAACTCAAATAAATGTAAATCAATCAATCAGCCATCCAACCAACCAATCAATGAAGATACAAATAAATCTGTTTAAAATGTCATTAAGATAGTTCTTGTGGGGTCCTTTAGATACTTAACAAAAGAAAGTTGCTGCAGTAGAATGAGCCTGGCCCTTCTCTTACTTCTTTAGCTTCCCGTCTCACCATGCCATCATTTTCTCTTGCTTCTGTGTAATACCTCTTGCCTGAAGATTTCCATTGGAGCTAGGTTGGTGTGAACTTTTAAGTATCTACAATAGCCAAATAAACCTCTCTGTTTTCTAAAGTTACCCAGCACTGGGTCTTGTGTTGCAGGAAGAGAAAATGAGTTGATATAACTCCAGAGAAGTCTCACAGAGGCAGTGTCAGTATGTGTTGTATGATTCCTCTTGGGGTCAAGATGGCTCACCAGAGGTGATGGGAAAGATGAATGCACAGGAGAATCAATATTTCCCATACTGCATGATAGGGATCAAGCTCATAAGAGAAAGTGAGGCCCAAGCTTCTATTTAGGGTCTGGCTGAACTGGTAAAGGAAAGAGCAAGTAGCATGAGCATACATCCCAGTCACCTGGAGAGCCCACCCAGCTCAGATTGCCGAGACCCATCCTTCACATGAGGCCTGAAAAAATGGGCACATTGTAGGTCTCAGGACAACACTTTGTAGGGACACTATTTGGAGAACCACCAGTGCCAAAGTGTCTACACTGCCAGGAAGATAAGCTCGGAGAGAAGGCACAGCTTGTGTTTCAAGCTCACGTCAACCAGTTACAAACTGCTGATAAGAGCACCTTAGAGCTAAGGAAGGATGCTCCTTGTTCTGATTTTCCTTTGAAATCTTCCCACACAGGCTCATATTTTGAAGCTTGTTCTCCATCTGCCAGAGCAACTTTGGAAGGACTTAAAACCTTCAGGAAGTGCAGCCTCCCTGGCAGAAATACATCACCAGCAGAGATCTCTTGATGGTTATGTTGGGCCCCAAGTTCCTTTCCTGTTGCAGGATTTTCTCCCTGTCCAATCACAGTAAGGCAGTGGGAGGCTTGTGATTAGACAGAGGTGTCTCAGGAGGGAGAACCAGAATGGAGGCCAACGTGATGTTATCAAAAGGTTAGAATAATTGGGTTAAAGCTTTATCATTCTCAATTGGCTCTGAAATTACCAATTGGAATCTTATAAATTGTGATTAAATTGATATATAAATCTAATTGGCTAACTATAAGCCTAAGAGTCTTGTTTCTACCAGGTATTTAGGTGTTGAGATGGCTGATCGTGGGATGTGTGGGGAGTTACATGGAAGCAAGAGGAACTCGAGCCCCATCCTAGAGATGGCCGGGGAGCCCTGTGGCCTTGAAGGGCCAGAAGGTTGTCAGGCTGAGAGACCAAGCGAGTGGGATCACCTGGTGCAGGGGCTAGCTGCAGGGGCAGGAGCACAGGAGCATGGCCTGGCCCCACTGAGAGTTGGCAGGTTCACTTTTTTAGTATTTCCCACAACACTTCCCGGTCTCCACTTCCTGTTCCAATGTGATGGGAATAACCTCTGCCACCTGCTCCTGCCAGGAACCAAGCTGTTCCATTGTGGCTTTCCTGTCACAGTGGACTGAAACACTCTGAATCATGAATACAAAGTCTTTCATCCCTTCTATTATTTCTATCTGGCGTTTCTCCCTTGTCGGGGGAAAGATATGTAGCATATCCCAGGACTCTGGGGCTGTGCAATTCATGAACATGTTATCCAAACTGCTCTAAAGTCTCCACTCATCAGGTGCTAGAGGTCCTGAGTTCAATTCCCAGCAACCACATGGTGGCTTACAACCATCTGTAATTGGACCTGATGCCCTCTTCTGGTGTGTCAGGGACAGCATACTCATATACATGAAATAAATAAAACTAAAAAAGAAAAAGAGAAAAGAAAAGAAAACAAAAGAAAACAAAAACCTATGCATCAGATGAAAATACTGGTAGCAAGCAAGAAAGAGCAACCTAGTTTTACATTGGAGGAGTGACCTCCATGTCTCACCTCACTACAGGAGTCCTTATGCTGTCTGCTGCAAATTCAGAGGACCTGGATTTGATACCTAACACCCACATGGTAACAGATAACTGTCTGTAACTCCAGGCCCAGGGGATCCTATGCCTTTTCATGGCATCCCCTTCAATGATGGCCCGTTATTGTAGGTCAGCATGTACAGCGTACGTGGTTCAGTATTCCCTGTATGGGTGTGAAGAGCATAAGATTTATGTTGGGGGCTAATTGTGTTCTGACTATGTAAAGAGTCGCTCACTGGGAGGCTCCATGGAGGTAGCTGCTGAGGAGCTAGCAAGAAATTGTCGCTTAACTGCACGCATGAGTTTACATCATTCTGGCCAGTATGAGGCAAGGTCTGTTCGTGGAGGCAAGGGTGGGTTGAGCCTGTATCTGTATCAAAGTCTCTTTAGCATCAGCCCCCGATCATGGACTAGGAACCCGAAGCTTTATTCTTCCCCTGCCTTGATTGGGATCAGCTACTGAACAGTGGGAGGACCACAGTGATGGTAATTTGAGTATGTCAAAAAAAGCCTACTAAAAATCAAGCCAGTAGCCCCTACTGTGAGGAACTTCCTTTAACAGATTATTTGAAGAATGTCCATCCTAAATGTAGGTATCACCTTTTAGTAGTAGCACAGGTAAAAGGACAGGGAAGAAATGGCTCAGTGGTTAAGAGCACTGGTTGCTCTTTCAGAGAACCTGGAGTTGATTTCTAACACCCACATGGTAACTGACAACTGTCCATAACTCCAATCCCAAGGATTCGATGCCCTTCTGTGGCTTTGGCAGGCATCTGGCATGCATGTGGTGCATAGACACACACAAGTTAAAATAAAATTTAATGAAGGAGATGATATTCTCACCAATCTATTAGACCGTGCATTTGGTATTCCAGGCTATTCACTAACAGTCTCAGAGGTGATAGTTCAGTTGGCCACAGTGTGCATTCTAATCTCTTCACATCAAAGGAAGAATGAACACTGGAGTAAATGGAGAAGCTGTCTGCTCCATCCTCTCATAGCGAGTCAGGTGCACACAACCAATGGGACAATCCATGGAACAGTAGTTGAGAAACTCTAATCCTCATCCGAATCAGACATGGATCCTACTTGTAAGCCTTTTGGCTTTGACCTGTTTTGTGACCAGAATTTTATACAGACATCCCACAGTATCCTGGAAAAATGGTTTCAAAAGCTGCCCCCCAACCCCTTGAATACCAAAACCTGTATGTGCCAAGGTTCCTTAGAGAAAATGGTGTGGTGTCTGGATGCCACCTGTGTGCACCCTCCCACACACTTTAAATTGTATAGGTAATTCACATCATTGAACACAACACAGACCTTCTTTATTATCTGTGAATCTTCAGGATAGAGATTAGCTTTGAAAATATGTTCTGTCTATAGTCGATTAGATGCCGCAATGTATAACCCCGAGATATCAAGGTTCCTTTGTGACTCACTGTTTAACCCCAGCCTGCTCTGCATTTGGCAGATGAGCTGGACAGCAGGCAGAAGCCTGAGTGGAGCACCAACCTGCCACTGCTGGAGAAAAAGCTAGCTGCCTCTCATGGCCATGTGGATACGCCCATCCCCTGTGTTCTGAGAAGCCTGGAGTTCTTCCCTTGCAGAATGAGCTAGGCCATTATCCCTGCGCATGCCCTTCTGTTTCCATCGACAAAATTTCCTTATTTTCTAGTGTTTTTTTTCTATTTTGGTTATTTTCATAAGCTGCTCATAATGATTTTGTGGGTTACAGATTAAGAAAAGGAAATTTTTGAAATAGAACATTCAAAGTACATGCCTTACCCATATTAGGTCAGCCGTGCCATTCGTATATGTGGATAGAACATTTTCACCCTTTAATAAGATTAGTAACTGAAGATGGTATTAGTCACAATATGAAATAATGTTCCCTTTTAAACGTGATGATCGTTCTGATTTATTTCCCCATCTGTGAGATGAGAATGATAATTATCCCTTTGAAAATATCATATGGTCAAATTAGTTAATGTTGGACAGGCATTTCAGAATGAAGATACCTAATAATTTATTAGTGGCTTCGCTGGCATGCAATTTGAGAATGAAGTCTGCCTTTGAGGAATTGGCGCTTGTGTTAATTCATGTTTTCCTTAAATTCCATGGGGCTCACGAATGTCCTCTCTCCTCTGGGTGCCAGCCGTGCCCAACTGTGTCACATGGCCTTGCAGCCTTTGCCTGGCGAAGACATAGCTGAGAAGGCAGCAGTCTGGCAGTCATGACCTGAAGTGAAAACTGAGCAGATAAGCCACTCATACAATTCTTTTGAATTTACTCCTTTCCTTTCGATTAAAAGAATTTTCTTCATTCGTGAGGAAAGGAGAAATCTCACAGCACCTCATTTTCCACTCTGTGTCCCTCGAGAGCCCTAGACCCATTCATGCCCTCTTAAATGAGACTGGAAGCGTGAATGTTCACCTTTGTTTACTCCCTTCAATGCTAATTTGATAACAAAGCACTTCCCAATTCAGAAAGCAGCGTTTTCTCTATTCACAAAGGATTCCTTGGAGAATAAACATATAATTAATAATACATAGTGATAACTGTCACTCACTAAATATTATATTCTGGAAGCCCCAGCTGGTCTCTATACATCCAGTCTGAAAACGGCTGTAGCTGGCAAAAAGTCATTATACCTGTGAAGAATAAATGTTGGTATTTGAACGTGTGTCTATCTGGTCCTCCACTTTCCTTATTAAATATATTTTATGAACCCAAGGTAGGGTATTGTTTTCTTTCTTTCTTTCTTTTTCTTTTTCTTTTTTTTTTTTTTTTTTTTTTTTTTTTTTTTTTTTTTTTTTGTTTTTTTTGTTTTTCGAGAGAGGGTTTCTCTGTGTAGAAGTCACTCTGTAGACCAGGCTGGCCACGAGCTCAGAAATCCACTTGCCTCTGCCTCCCAAGTGCTGGGATTAAAGGTGTGTGTCTCCACTGCCCAGCAGGGTGTTGTATTTCTATACATCTCTATAAAATGTAGGAAGCAAGGTAAGAGAAGTTATCAAAACATTCAATGTGGGTTTTTTTATTCAGTGATTTTGTGACAGATTTCAGTCAAATGAAAGCCATGGGTTCACAGAATGAAATTCTTATTTGTCAAAGAAATAAAATCTAAAAGTTTTACTTTTTACTCTGTAAATTTATGTATGCAAATTCCTATATCAGCAATATCAGAATATTTCCCTTGCCCAGTTTTCCATTAGTATTTCTTCAGTTTTAATGTGTCTTGCCAATAAAAAGAATCTCTGTACTGCCAGGGCACGCTAAGGAAGCATAGAGAGGGTGGGGAAATCAGAGAATGCAAGCGAAAGTGTGGGGAGGGTGGACACACAGCGAAGCCCCATAGATATAGGTGTGCAAATGTCAGAGTGAAGCCTGCTTATGTGTACAAGCAATACCACACAGTGATAACAATAGTGAGTGTAAAAGAAGGGTTCCTGTGTAGCTCACAGGCAGAGAAAATAAAGCGCCTGGCAGCCTACTCACTCTTAATAATTCAGTAACAGCAAAGAGTCGGGGTGAGGGGAATGGAGTCCCCAGCATGAAGAGAGCTTGTGTTACCAAAAGCATACAAACTGCTTTTGCTACTTTAAGTCAGCGTACCCCGAAAGTCTTGAGCTGTTGTCTCTGGGAGGATGTGCCTGGGACTGTAGCATTCTGCCTGCTTGACAGAGCATTTAGGAGTCACACTGACCCCCACGTTTGACATATTTAAGAGAGAGCAGTCACTGATGGGAATATTTGTAACTAAAAATCTTGCTCAAGTACTATATATGTGTGTGTATACATATATACATATAATATATATGTACATATAGTATATATACATGTGTGTATATATATATACATATATAAATCTGTCTCTCAAAATCAAATATTTTCCATTTAAAGTTGCTTGGTAATGGGCTTTGGGACTTCATTTTCCATGGCCAGTAAAAAGCTTGTTGTTGTTGTTGTTGTTCTAAATGTGAAACTGGAAATTTGTATGCAGATCCCAGGGATAAGTGGGAAATTGGCTTAAATTATGTGAATTTCAGGAATATTACTATGTGTTTATTTATACAGTTGCTACTGAAGGAGAATTTTAATTTGTTTATATATTTTGAAAAAAGATAAAAGTAGACATTTGCATGCTATAAACCACATTTTATCATATTTGTTGACAGACTTACATTACATTTAGGAGTAGCTAAAGTTTCTCACTTAACTTGTAACGTGTGAGTACAAATAATTTCCTTAGCATTCTCTTAGACATTTTCTTGTCTCTTAAACCTCTTTGCCCTGCTTACAATCCTGCATTAGTTCAGAAAACAGTCAGTAGGCGGCGCTGCTGGTTCGCTTTTTGGAAAATCGCTGGCACTCTGATTTCAGCTCTTTTGAAAACATGGAAATTATTTTAGTTTAGTCAAAGCAATCAGAGTGAGAAAATTGGATGAAATACTCCAAAGTTGTTCTTTCGTGTCTTTTGCTACCTCGACCCAAAAACCGTGAATAAAGCTAGGCTACTGCTTTTTGTTCATGTGTCTGAGGTGCCCTTAACTGACCCACACATTAAGGATGACTTTGGGAGGTTAAGACAACCGAGTGTGATTATCTAATTTTTCCATCAGCTTGAGGTTCTTATGTGAAAGTTCTATTCATGGAGAGCCAGAAGAAGAGGGAAATAAAACCCTGTTTACACTTTCGCTTTCCAACTGGCCTTGCCAGTTATCCCCTGACCTGGTGTAATGATGAGAAAATACCTGTGCAACCTTGGCCTCCGGAGCTGTGGCCTGGGAGGGGTCTGTGGGGAGGCTGAGGCAGGGGAGAAGGGAAGAACTACAAGGCAGAGGTAAGATTTTGCAGACTCAAAAGCATTCTCACAGGGTACAGAAGTGTCTTTACACCCTGTGGAGACTCTATGAAGCGATCCAAAGGGAACTTTCCACCCTCGCCAGCACCTCCATTCTTTGAGATGAACTATTGACAGTCCCTCTGTGTTTTATAAACTGCCATGTAAAAACCGTTGCAAACCGAATTAGGCAGCCAACACGCTGCGAAGGCCTCGTCCAAAGAAAATGCTTCATCTAAGCATTTCTTACCAAGAAATTCTGGAACCTCCCCAGCTCGTGTTCTGCAAGAATTCTCCCGCCCACCAGACACCCGGACCATGTGTATGTTCAAGGTGTTAGGTTGAAACAGACACTAGCCAAGCAACTGCACGGGACCATCGTTCATCTTTCTGAGTGTGTCAGTCATGCGAGCGGAAGGCATCTGATGCATCCCAGGGCATCTGAGCCCCACTTCCTGTGTTTTTTTCTTCTCCTTCGGGGCACTGAGTACTAGTGTCCTTCATAGCTGGTAGGTGTCACTTTTGGCTGGCCTTGTAGCTGGCTGCAGCCATCTGTCCTTCCACGAAATGAAAAAAGTGTCCATTAGCTAGAGACTGTATGCTCAGAGAGACTTCTGCCCCTTGGCCTGGGCATTGCAGAAGCGCATCAATCAGTCTCTTAGATGAAGCCTCAGAGGAGCAAGGGAAATTTGTGTAATCCTCAACTGTAAACATGGGGACCAGTGGTTGAGGTTTCAGAATTGAGCAACATTTGAAAATGTCTATTTGAGTATCTAAAGTAAACCTTTCTTTTAAAAAGAAGGGGGAGCTGAGGGAAACTCTTTGGGTGGCCTTAGGGGAGCTCAGCTCACCTTTTGCCTTCACTTCCTTCACTTCACTTTGCTTCATTTCTCAAGCAGTGGTGGTGGGGAAAGAAGGAAAATAATAAAGCCTTGCTTGCTTTTCTGTTTTGTGGATGAATCCTTTTCATTTTGGTTTTCAGTCAATGGCCAGTCAGCTAACTTAATTTTCATCCTGCTTCTTCTCCAGTCCCTCGTACAGTCTATGCATGCTCTCCTCCTCTCCCAGCTGTGTTCAACACCAACCAAGCCCTGATGTGATTTCTCCTACGGCTTTGAAGATTTCCCTCAGAGTCTTCCCTTACTCTTCTAACTTTTCTTCTATCACCTGGTGCATATATTGCCTAAAGTACCTTATGGCTGAGGTGCTTCCCAGTCCTGGCAGACAACTCCCAGCTCAGGAGGACAATTACAGAGGTGTGGAGGGATGCAGATACAGCGAGGAAGCAGTAGGTGTGTGCAGATGTGTGCGCGCCTACGTACCTGTGTACCTGGGTACGTGCGTGCGGCTGTCTGTTAGCTTTCTTTGTCCTGTATGTTGCTGCTGTCGTCTTCTACAACTATGTGGCCGAAGAAATTCCTTAGGAAAGAAAGCGAGCCTTTCTTTCTTTAATGCAGAGGTGAAGAGCAGGCTGCTGGGGCCCTCACGAGGGCCCTCATGTGTTTAGAGTTGACATCTTACTCGCCTTTATATTTGCTCATCTTAAAGTCCTTATTTTGAACACATACTTGTGTTCACAAACCTCATCCTAATTTATTTCTCCTTTCAACCATGGCTTGCATATCCTCACTTAAGGAACAGGTTCCATTTCCCTGGATTCCTGCATTTCCTATTTTAACTTGAGAGCATTTCAGGATTTAACTCTTGTGAGGACTTGTGAGTGCTGCTCAAAGTCCTGGAAACTCCACCATGAGGACAAGATGGGAGAGACAAAAGCTTGTGCTTCTTTGCAAAGCAGGAAACCCCAAAATAACCACGAATGATGATTCAATTGTTCTGCAGTAGTGTCTCCTCAATATTAACCCTGCTGTGTTTACATATCTATTTATGCAAGGCTGTGAGCCTGGGAAATTAGCAGTGAATTTTAATCAAATATCTAAGAGATGTTGTCTATGAGTTGCACTACTCTCAAATAAGTCAAACATGGTCTAGATATGAGGTTTGACGGCTGACTCAATGTTCCTTCAAAGAGGGAGACGAGTTGGCTGCAGGCTAGCTGGTTAGAAGTATGTCATGCTAATTTCAGTTGTAAATGCCATGTGATTTCCATTTTCTTTTTATAAGTATGGGTTAATTTCACACACAGAGTTAGTTAGGTTTGAGGTTTGCAAAAAGAAAAAGAAAAAAAAAAGGACTCTTTTCATAAAGCACTGTTTGGAGGAAAAATACATGAAACAAAGTCAAAGAAAAGAGTATGAGGCTGGCTGTTCATGCAAAGTTGTAGCAGCCAGTACTGGAAACAGGAGGAACTGATGGATGCTTAGCACTAGGTTGTCCACGTGTCCAAGAAAGGAAAAGTTCAACCAATGCCTTTACACGAGACCGACAGCATGTGGCAGACCTGAAAACCTGGCTCTGATGTTTAAAAGCATTGAAAAATCAACAGGAAATTGGCATATTCTTCTCGTGTATAACTTGGGGAGATGGGACACAAGAACAGAAAGATGTATTAACATATTTGAAAGCAAATCTTTAAGAACAAACTGGAAACACACCTAATGGTTGAAGCCGGGACACACTGACCAGAAATGAAAGAAGCACATTAACAGTTCATGGTGGAAGTGTTCACCCTGTGTGAGACTAAAGGCTGGGAGGAGTGAAGAGGAAGGAGACACAAGCTTCTCAGTAGATGATGTCTCAGAGGTCATGGAACAACACTTGCAAGACTTTAAGTAACTCCTTACCAAGGGCATAGAATGGGAAATGGGGAAAAGAGTGGCCTCCTGGCCAAGAAACTGGGCAAGACCTCAGCCTAAAGGTCATGGCCCGCTGCAGCACCAGCAGTTGTCCTGGTACCAATTGCAGGGTCCTAGCTAGAGAAGGGTGCTCAGACATGGACTGAGCCAGGAGGAAGTCTCTATTCTCCGGCCAGCTGGCTGCTCCAGTTAACAAGAAGAGTTCGCAGGCAGCAGAATCACAGAAGCTAAAGAGCAAGATTCCTAAATTTTGAGGCTTTCCCCAAGATATGGATGTTAATGGACTAAGTCTTTGTTTTAGTTTTGGCAGGTGATGCTGTCTTCATGCTGAGTTGGGTTTTTTTTGGTTTTTTTTGTTTTTTTTTTTTTTCCAGTCTGAATACCACTTCCATCATGGAGTCAGTTGTGCTAAGGTCTATGGTCCTATAACAGTAGTGTGGGTGATATTATAGGAATGTACTGCCTTCTTATGTGCCACCCAACTCCAGTCTAATTGTGAAAAACTCACATCTTCCGTAATTTGGGAACTAATCGTATCTCTCAAGGTTATCCAGAATAAAGTTAGGAGACCTAAAGACTAGATATAGTATGTTCTCCTGGGTAAGATCCTGAGACAGAAAAAGGATATCAGGTAAAGAACTGGAGAAATCTGCCTACAATGTGGACTTTAGATAATAATAACATGTGACTATAAGTTGAAGGAAATGGCAGACTAATGTAAAGCATTCCCCAAATGGGATGTGAATTGTGTAAGAAGATAGTGAGCTATCTTCAACTTTTTTGTAAAAGGAAAACAGATATAGAAAGTTTAAAGTGCATTTTCAAAAGCAATCGTTGTTGCTGTGTGTTAGCTCTAAATCTTAATGGAATTCTCTTTTCAAACCCTTGTCAGGTTTGTATGACTTTAAATTAGACAGAGGGAAAATGCCTCTCCCAGTTGGAGCCATGACTAGCGCGGCCGTGTATAGATTCAATAGTCTGTTTTGTGGAAAGTGTTTATCTGAGATAGAGTAGCTTTCCGTTGTAAGGATTGTGGATGACCATTTATGCAGAAGTGAACTCTGAGTGGCCACCACAAGGAGCCAGTTTAACACTTATTCAAGAACTATATAATTTTCAGTGTGTCGCTGACAGATAATATCCAGATATCCTCTCCACCTATGGGATGACACAATAGTCATCTCCATAAAATCAGTCATCAGAGTCTGCCTCAAAATGGAGTTATATTTTCTTGCATTAATAAGCACTGTACTTCTAAAAGAAAATAAAATATATTTCCACTGAGATGTAAAAAAATGACCCCTTCCTTCTAGAATCAACAGCTTACATGAGGTGGAAAATTTATTATGGATATTGGAAGATGGATTGGGGTAATCTGAGAAATCTATTTTTCTTCCATAATTATATGTAGTTCACTGTGGCTGTGAAACTTTCAGAATCCTACAGATCCTCGTGTATGCCAAACATCCACAGAATAAGAGACTGTTTGGGTGAGAGCTTTTTGGAGGGATCCCAGGGCCCCTCATTTCATCCATTATTTTCTCAGTTCACTGCAGACCAAAGATGCCATGCCGTTTCTTAGTATTCAGATACAATTTGAACAGAGTTTTCTGCCTACGGTAAGAAACACATGGTCTGGGTCTTCAAAATTTCTTTTGTGATTGCTGGGTCTTTGATTAATCAGTAAGTTTCCTACATTTCTCTCATCTGCAAACATGCTGGTCATCTTACAAAATGAAAACCCAGGAGTTAAATATGCACCACATTTATGACCTTGTTGACTGACCAGTGACATTTGAGACTGTCACACAGTGACTGGTGATGCATATGTCATTTTCCTCTCTCAAATGACTCCTGTCACAATACGGTTATAGGCAGTAAGACCCTGTGTTTCCTTTGAACTCAATAAATAACTCCTGTCTTATTCTTTGAAGGAATATTTTAGTTATTTTGAAAGAACTGAGTGAGCGAGTGCCTTGTACAATTACTGTGTATTGTATCTATCCTGGAGATAAAATAGTGCCCTGATAGATTCTGCTACTGTCTTCTAAACGATTGAACAATTTAAGTTCTTAACTAGAACACACTTGAATTTTCCCATGTTTGATCATTAAAAAGGCAAAATTTAATTCCATCAAGTGCAATCAAAGAATTTTTCACAGTAGCAATTAAAAATATGAAACTGGAATTTGAATGACATAAAAATCAAACAGCTGCTAAGTTCTGTTTTTAATCTTCATCCAAATCAAATGGCAGATAAATTTTTCATTAGGAATTTTATTTTTCTTCTTTAACATCAGTGGGTTGAAAAAAAATGGTCTGAGTAATTTAAAAATCTCCTTAAGCGGACTGGTATATTTTCAAATGGATTAAAGCCTCATTTCCAAGTGAATAGCTTTTGTCTTTCTGTAGGACAGAGAAGGCAAAGCTCTTGGGAGGAGTACTGACTGGTTAGCTTACTTTGGCATGGGAGGACTTCCAACCATACTGAGCTGTTGATCCGAAGGAAACCAAACCCGTTTTTTCTTTCTTTTTTTTTTTCTGGGTTTGCTGTCTTCGTTGTTCTCCATGTGTGGCACCTACAGTAAGAAAAAGTACAAATCACACATGCCTCAGGGGTCTCTCTGCTCACTCCTCCCCATTTCCATGCCGGGTAAGAAGGGCTATTTGTTTGTTTTTCCATTTTCATGTATTTATATGGTGTCTATATGTATCCATGTTTGCCCGTGTGACCACAATAGTGTGTAGATGAGAGAATGTGCGGGTACATGTAGAGGCCCCAAGCTGATGGCAAGAATAGGCCTCTGTCACTTTCCCAGCACATTCACTGAGCCAGGGTCTCTCAGTCATGCCCAGAGCTCACCATCCTGCCAGCCAGCTTCCTCTGGAGAGTCCCTTGTCTTGTCTCCCCATCCAGTGTTTTGTGTGAGTTCCTGAGATCCAAACTCTGGTCCTCTTGCTTCTGAGATAAGCACCTTCACCACTGAGCCATCTCCATAGCAAGTGTAGCTGTTTCTGTAGTGCACAAACATTTTTATGTGCTTATGCAGACGAGAGCAAGCAGCAATGTAGGGTGGCTGTATTAGCCAGATGATGTCTGTCACTTTAGGCACAATGCTACTTCATTGTGCATCCTTCATTTTTAGGTGTAAAAGGTGAGAGAAGCTAACACCAGGGCATCAGAGCTCTGGTTTTAGAAAACATATTTATTTAAACAAGCTGTCCCTAGGCCTCCAAGCATAGATGTAGCAGATGTGCAGCTTGGTCTTTATGTGGGTCCAGAACAAGTGGAGCAGGGGCTATCCCAAAAGCTGTTGCCTGTATGTGGGATATGTTCATCTAGCTGGGCTGCCTTGTATGGTCTCAGTGGGAGAGGAAGCACCTAGCCTTTAAGAGATTCGAAGTGCCAGGGTGTGTGGGGGATACTCAGAGGGTCCCCACCCACTCAGAGAAGAAGGTGAGGAAAGGATAGAGGAAGGATTGTGGGAGTGGGTGACCAGAAGGGGGCAGTGAACAGGATGTAAAAGGAAAAAGTAGAATAAATAAATAAACGTTTACTCAGTTTTATCTTTATCCTATGATTCAAGCCTCTTGGTTTCCTTACTTTTCTCTCCTCTAAAAATAGAACTGAATTCTGGGGTCTTGAGTTCTAAAGACTTTGGTTTAAGGTCACTGTTTCTTTTCATGAAACTTCGCTCCTGACTATGCTCAACAAATTCTTTTGAAATATTTAAAAAAAAAATCAGCCTTCCTACCTGAGTGTTAATTTTTTAGGTCCATCTTATCTTTTTATTGTTTTTGTTGTTAGAGGCTGGGGTCTCTTAGAGGCTTAACTCTTCTTGCACCAGGGAGGAACTCCTACAAAGTGATTTCCAAGGTTAGTCAATCAAAAGCAAAGCCTTCAGTCCACCACTTTGTTTAGTTATAATCTACTGAATTAATTATAATCTACTGAATAATAGGAGAATGTTTTGACTGGTAAAATGTACTTTTCCAGGGTTGAGCAGGACAAGAGTTTTGACCTATTCATTGTGGAAACCAAATACATTGTAGTTTATCAAGCCATATGGAAGTCATTGATAATAATTTTTTTTAGAAAATTGAAAAATCAAAATGCCAGAGATCCGTCCTTTAATGGCCTTGCATATAAACCACGTGCACAAAGAAAGTAAAATGTAAACTGTTGGAAGAAAATAGGTGACAGAGAACTTGTATTTCTTTGATCTTCCTATTTGTGCCTCCCAGAGTTTCTTCTAAAGTTTAATGAAACAGAGTAAACCGTGCTTTGTAAACAGCAAAGTCCTATCCTCATGTGAAGTATTATTATTATTACTAAATTATAGGTTGTACTGCATGAAGGAAGATGGCACGCAAAAAATCATTTTTGTGGGAAAACTACATTTTATAGCTCATTTGCACAAGTTCCCTACACAGACCAATGGTCTGTTATTATGGGGAAGCAGTTTAAACTCTCCCATAACATCTGTCAACATCTTTTAATTGTTCCTAACAAGTTGTGCATATTTGCAAGTTGTATGACTTCTTCATACAAATGGTACTTGAGGGGTGGAGAATTAAAATAGAGAAGTGCCTACAAACACATTAGAAAAAAAAATGGACTGTATAACATTTACTTACTACAAGTTCATTGGCATGCCAGGCATCTACACTTGGCACCAAGGCGCAGGGACAACTTTGTGTGTTCCTTACATTATTTCCAAGGGACAATAACAGAGGGTATGGCTTTTCATATTGGAGCTTATATTGAGGAAAGTTTTGATTTTATGTAGCTTGTTACAAGGCACATGTGGGCATCAAAAGAGAAGTTTAGAGAGACCCTTCACAGATTTTCTTTTTTTCCTTCATTTCCGGATTTGTGAAACAGTGTTTATGATTTATAATCTCCCAAACTTTGAATGTCAAAATATCCTTATATTGCTTAGTCCTTACTATATTTGATGGTGATTATTTATTACCAAATTTGGTGGGGAGTTGTTGTTGTTATTGGTGGTGGTGGTGGTGGTGGTGGTGGTGTGTGTGTGCATGTATGTGTTGTGAGTGATATATTCACACTTGTGTGTGAGGCCAGAAGAAGATGTCCCGTGTCCTTCTTTATCACTACCTACTTTAATTCCCTTGAAACCATCTCTCTCTGAGCCTGGAGCTAGGCTTGCAGCTTAAGCCCCAGGGATCTTCCTGTCTCTGCCCAGTCCACACTCCCCACTAGGGTTGCAGGCCCAAGCAGCCATGCCTAGCTTGTTTGCATAGGTGCTAACATTGCAACTCAGGTCCTCAGGCTTATGCAGCAAGTGCACCAACCAAAGTGCTATCTCTCCTGCTCCCTCACCACCTTTTAATTTCTAGGTGTGTACTCCTTCTAGTATAATAGTCAATGGTCGCATGAGGCGGCTGAGCATCTGAAATGTAGCCACGCAAGTTGAGATCCATGCACAGCAAACATTAAATACACAGTGGATTTTTTAAAGTCAGTGTAAGTAGTAAAACAACCCAATTATTTTAAATTGATTCTCTATTGAAATCACAGTGTTCTTATCGTTAATGTAACATGTTATTTATATTTTTACTCTTTGAATGTGGCTACTAGAAAGATATAAATCTCATGTGTGAATGTGTGGCTTTTGCTCTATCCCCAGCAGGCAGCACAAGACTAGATGGTAGATAGCTTTTCCCAGTTCTCATAAGAATGAGAAATGACTTATGGAATTTTGATATAAAATAAAGATTAGCTCCAATGTTTTTGTTCAAAGACAAGGACATACCATACTAGCCCAGCACAGTGGTCCAGACCATGAGCTACCAAAGTCCTAGCATATAGCCCATCCTGAAGTCACCAGACTGAGTAGGAGGCAGCTTACACCTTTAACCTGTCCCAAAGAGACAGGACCCCTCTCTCATTAAGGCACTCTGGACTCTAATGTGGCTGCACCCAACCTGTGTAATCATGACAGATGCTCTGCATCACCAAAGAGCAACCCTTTCATCTCGAACGTGAATGCAATGTAGCATTAGCACTGGCAATTGAAAACTCCAAACTAATCCGTGGTGGCTTAAAGTTTTCATCGGTATTCATAAAAATGCCTTTTGCCTGTCAAAATGGACGGATTGCAATATCAGCCTTAGTATCTGCTCGAAATCCTGTCCCAGCTCTGGAAATGTGTCCATTACCATTAGGATATTCTGGGCAGCTGGGCTGGTTCATGTAAGTGGGGACAAGCCTTGCCAATATGTTATCAATGTCTTGAGCCTAAAAATACATGTTTGGATGTTCGGCAGTGAAGATTTGTGTCTAATCACCCCCTTTCCACTTCCCTTTTGATGAAAATCATCAACATGTTAGGTGAAAGGATCTAATGGGTTGTCTGAATGTTTTCCCCAGCCCTGTTGGAAATGATTGAGGCATCGGCTTTTCAACATTTCCTCCGAGAAAGCAATTCCAAAGGTTGGTGTCAACTTACAGCTTAGTAATGGACTAATACACATTATCCTGTATGCAACTTGAAATTACAGCCTGCCAGCTGCGATTCTGGAACTTTGGAATAGGTTCTTTCCCAAGATTCTAAACAGAAATGGCTTTGACTGTTGCGGGCACGAGTCTGTCTAACCCTTCGGAGGGTGGTGTGAATGCAGCAACGTTTCTATTGATTTTAACATTCAGCTCTCTGGAAAATAGAAAATAGCCAAAATTTGACAGGCACTTTGCAAAATGATCTGACCCTTCGGAGATGACGAGTAGGAGCCTTGTTCTCTGGTGACATTTGCGCTTGAACTTGGAACAAACCTGCCTTGTTTCTCTCTTGAGCCCGTTTTGTTTCATGGCGTAGAATTACATTTTACTGGATTTGAACTAATGCTTTAAGTGTTGCTTCATCTTTCTAGTTTTAATTTTTATCATTTAAATATTTACACTGAAAACTCGTAAAAGGAGATTACGAACTTCCATGGGAGTAATTTAATGTTATATACATTCTAAAATTCCAAATTCAAAGCAGGAGGCATGATGCACATATTTAACTGCTGGAGATGATGCCCGAGGTTGGGATGGGTGTGGGAGAAGGGCTTCCTGCATCAGTGCCATGGGAAGTAAACTCATCAGCATATTGCTCTAAAGCCTCTTTGGAGACACTTACCATCATAAACATCCAGACAGCCTATATACTGAGCAGTTTTGTCTGTATGAGTTAATTATCCTCATATGAACTAAAACAGATGAGAAAAAAAGACCAAAGTATAAGAATGATTCTTATAGCATGAATATGATTCCACAAAATAAAACATCGAGAAATACTGTGAGTAGGATCCCAGTTATTTAGATTAAGGTGTAATTATAAAATGAAGTAATAGCACCTGAGATGCAGTTTAGTGATACATTTTTAGGAAGAAAACAGAACAAACTACAGAACAAAAGGCTACCAGTTATCTAAGGGTGTTATTTTCTATGTTTTATTAGGTTTTATCTACTTGATGCATATGCTTAGAAATGAATCATGTGATTACACCACTATTAAAGATGATTGCCTCTGATTGTTAAAAAACCTAAGGATTTTAGAGGATGCAGAGATGGCTCAAAAGTTAAGGGCAATTGTTGCTCTTGCAGAAGACTTGGATCAGATTCCCAACACCTACAAGGTGGCTCACCACTGTCCATAACTCCAGTTCCACAAGACCCATCACCTTTCCTGGCCCACGAAGGCACCAGGTACATGTACATGCAGGCAAAACACCCACAAAGTAAAGAAAGCCTAGGGGTTTTGAATCTCGCATTGAAAAATCTACTCATTTTCACTATTTTAGAAAAATATGAGAGCTTTGGCCACGTGGGTGGCTTGGGTATTGGTAAACAATCGACAAACGTTTAGTAACTCCTGGGGAATTTTTCAAGTCACCTCTATTCCTTAGAACATGCTTGAAGAAAGGAGTGCACAAAAACTTGTACTGGGACCAGCACACGAGCAAGCGAAGAGAGTGAAAGAGTGACATCATGTGTAAACTCTGTCTGCCCTGACATTGCCTCACTAGCTACACTGTTGGCTTTGACCGCTTATAAACGTAATGACCATGAATTTGCCTTCGCCTGAGAGTCTTTTTCAATACAGATACTATGTCTTTTAACTTTCTCATCTTTAATCTACTTCTCAGTCCATAGCCAGAATGGGTATGGACTGTTTTCATCCAATGAGTTACACTGGAATTGTGATCCATAGTGTGAACAATCGTATAACCAAATATTTAATAGCTGACAACAGCATGAGATTTTTGTAAATCTATTTCGACAAAATACTTTATGAGCAGAGTGATGACTGACATTCAGGTGCTGTTGCTTGATGGTTATTTTTCAACAGACTCTCAGGCTAAGAGGGAGGAAAAGTCTTCTTTTTTGTTTTGTTTCTGTTTTCTTTTATTTGTTTGTTTGCTTTTCTGAGACAGTTTCTTTGTGTAGCCCTGGTTGTCCTGAAACTGACTGTAGGCCTTGTTGGGTCTCAGAGATCCACCTGCCTGAGCCTCCCAAGTGCTGCAATTAAAGGTGTGTACCACCACCTGGCTCTTTTTCTTTTTAATTAGCTTCATGGAAGTAACGGAGACATTTCATATAAATTAAATGACAATACTCTTATGTGGTTTTTGTCAGCCTTCAAAAGGCGTGTTGTCTGTTATCCTATGGTGGCAGTAGAGCAGTACCGTAAGGGCACAGCATGGGAGTCACAGGAGAGATAATCTGAGTGCGGCAAGGAAGAAAGACCTGTCATCGATGGAGTCTTGATAGAGGTGGCCCTTGGCAGAGTTTGAAGGGTGTTCGTACATTAACTGGCAAAACTGCATATGAATGATAGATTAGTGAACACTGCTATGCCAATAAACTTATTGAGGGCAGTGACTGCTCCATGGTCCCTTCAATGAGGAAAAACATGAAGTGTTTAAGAAATGGGGTGGTATATTATTTATATTATTGAAACATCTGGGACAAGAACCTTGTTCTTTGCCCTGTGGCTATTCATTAGAAATCCTTTGCAAGTAAAAATGGTTTTATTTGTTTTTTTGATTTTTTTTAAATTTTTTTTTATTCTTTTTTTTTTTATTTTATTTTAAGGCCAGTTCTCAGATAAGAGGCAAAGGAGGGCAGCTGCCCTTACCAACTGTCTTCTGAAGACAGGGCCTGTGCCAGCTTCTTTTTCATTTCCCTCATGTGGTTGCTTGTAGCTATTTGTTGACCTCACTAGACCACTGCATAATTTCACACAAGCCAGGATGGAGGGCAGCGGCGGCGTCTGTGTTACAGACCCATGGCCTGAAATAGCAGGAGCCTGTGTTGCGGTGTGGGGAGGAACCGGGGGTGGCCAACCACACTGGGCCTTGTTGGTTCAGCGCTTTACTATCAGCCCCTGCCTTGTGGAATAATAGCCAGTGTGCGTAGAGAGAGCTGAGAGGCTGGCTTACACAACAAAGCCTTCTGCCTTCTATCAGACCTTGCCCTGCCGCTTCCTCAGGAAAGCATGCACGTTTCTTTGAACATTGTGTTGGGAGAAGCTGAGTTCTCACATCATTGCTATAATACTTTGCATCCCCCACCGAAAGATGCTGAGTCCTCATTTCTAAGGTCCAGATAACCTCCTCTAGTCCTTTCACAAGATGGCTCAGACCCACACTTTTAAAAAGCCGCTATTCAAATAATATGTTTTCCAGGGCTATGTATATTCAGGCTCCCTGAGCAGTGTAAGAACTCCAGTGTGAACCCAGCCAAAGAAATCACCCTGCATCTGAGCCCGTGGGGCCGGGAGACTCCAAATGCTACACTGGCTGTGGTAGGCTGCGGACTACCATTAGTCTGTTCTCCAAACAATCTCTACAGTTACCAAGGCTGTGGTGCTCTACCCTCAAACACAGTTCTCCAAGGGCACACGGTGGGTAGTTCAGAGTTGGACCCATCGGGCTCACACAACCGCCCTCCTGACTGCTGAAAATACACGGGCTGCAGAAAGTGAATGAGCCTTGTGAAGCCTCACTGGAGCACTTGTCGAATGTATACCTTGATAGTTCTCAGCACCTAGAAGGCTGAGAAGGTAGAACACAGCAGACCATGTACGCAAGCATGCTGTAAGGAAGGTAGTTACCAATGCTGCGCCTGCGCCCTCCATGCACGAATGACTTTGCCCTTCCTCCACTAAACAGACTGATGCTGCACTAAATTGGGTCCAACAGTGTTTAAGGATACTTCACTGGAGATGAACATCTTACAGTGGGATATGATCCAGGCGCTCTTCAGGAACCTGTAGGATACTCAGTAGATACAAAAAGACAGTGGACACTTAGTTCTCTGTTCTTATCCTTAGGAGTGTGGTTTTCCTTTTCTTCTTTTGTGTACTCTGCACATCTGTCCTGCTCGGCACTACACTCCCAAGGTCTAGAAAGTCCCTCTCTTTGCCTTGCTTCCCCAGCTCTTGACTCGAAGCCTGGCTTAGTGTCACCTGAAGACTTTGCTAGTAAGGTGAGCAGGAGAAATTGCTTTGAGAACACCCTTTACATGTTAACCCTTGATTAAGATCTCATGCTTTCTAAGCTCATTTCACCTAGCTGGCTATAAGTTTCTGGAGGATGAATATTGTCCCTGAAAACCCCAGCTCCTGAATGAGGCCCTGGAGGCAAATTCACTCCCATGGGCCTGTATGGAAGCTGCTGCTGACACCCTTGTAACCAGCCTCGAGATAAGAAAAATATCAGGGAAATCCAAAAGTCCTTCTTTAGTTTTTATTTGCCCCCGGAGCAAATATTTTCCGTCCCTTTATCTTCACAAATTAGTTTAGCTGCCATTGAACTTCCTGGAAATTTAATCCAATTCTGTATAGCCTTTGTTTCTGGCGTCTTTCATTTGACATAATGTCTGAGATTCATTCATGTTCTGTGTGCTTGAAGTTATTTCTTATGAACAGATCATATGCAACTATATGGATATACCTGTATCTGTTATCCATTCTTCTGCCAGTTGACATTTGGGGAGCAGAAGCCTTGTGAACTAAATTGGAGACGACTGTCTGGCTGTCAAGGAAACAGTTCTCCACTCAGGCCTACAGGGGATGACCCTATCAAATCCCTACCATGTTCAGGGAACCCTGAGGAAGGGGAGGCATAGTGTAAGGGGAGCCAGAAGGGACTGAGGACACCAAGAAAACAAAGCCCTCTTAGTCAACATGCTCAAAGCTGATATGATCATACAGAGACTGAGGCAGCATACAAAGGGCTTGCATGGGGCTTCACTAGGTCGCTTGCATGCATATTATGGCTTCTAGTTTCGTGTTTTTAGTGGATCCCTGAATGTACAACAAATGAATCTCTGATTCTCGTACCTCCTCCTGGGCTTGTTTCTTTCTCTTAGTTCAGTTTGTTCAGTTCTAATGTGTAAGTTTTTGCTTTATCTTATATTTCATTTTATTATTAACTCTTAGCGGCCTGTTCTTTTCTAATGAAAGGCAGAAAAGGAGTGGATCCAGATGCAAGGGGAAGTCAGAGGGAAGCTGGGAGGAGTAGAGGCAAGGAAAAGATAAAAAAGAAACATTTCTGAAGAAAAGGGATAGAATAAATAGTGGAATGTGTGTCCACTAAAATGCCCACTCTAGCACCTTCACCCTATGAGAAGAAACACCCAGAGAGATACCCCGTGCCTACATCTGGCACCTTCACCCTATGAGAAGAGAATACCCAGGGATACCCTGTGCCTACATCTGGCACCTTCGCCCTATGAGAAGAAAACACCCAGGGATACCCCATGCCTACATCTGACACCTTCACCCTATGAGAAGAGAATACCCAGGGATACCCCATGCCTACAACTGGCACCTTCGCCCCATGAGAAGAGAACACTTAGGGATACCCTGTGCCTACATCTGGCACCTTCACCCTATGAGAAGAAAATACCCAGGGATACCCCGTGCCTACATCTGGCATGTCTCTCCCCAGCTGGGGTGGGCTGTTTGCTGTACCTAGAAGCCTTTTATTCTGCAGCCCAACTATTCATGGAATTGATGAAAATCAGACAAAGATTCTTTGGACATCCTGGTGTTTTGACATTTTGTTAAATGTTGGCTTAAAGACACACAGCTGAGTGTGTTTTACTGGTGATCATGGCGATGGTGATGGTGATGGTGATAGTGATGGTGACGATCATGGTGATGGCGATGGCGATGGTGATCATGGTGATAGTGATAGTGATAGTGATGGTGATGGTGATGGTGACGGTGATGGTGATGATTATGGTGATGGTGATGGTGATAGTGATGGTGATTATCATGGTGATGGCGATGACGATGGCAATGGTGATGGTGATCATGGTGATAGTGATGGTGATGGTGATGGTGATGGCGATGGCGATGGCGATGGCGATGGCGATGGTGATGGTGATGATGTTAATGATTGTAATCACATGTCAGTCTAACTTGCTGCCAGAGTCTTCACTTCTGACATGTCTGAAAAGTCTTTCAAAGGATTTCACTAGCACTTCTGTGACTGGTTTGCCAGTCAATGATGAAATTGCTTGCTGTCTTATATTTTGACATCATTGCTTTAATGGGCAAGTGTCTAAATGGTTTCCCATACCCAACATAGATGTCTTTTCCTCTTTTCTGAAAGAAGTTTCTAGGAGCTGGCAAGTCTGAACCTCATGTTTACACTTTAAGAGGTAAGCTGCACCTTCACTATTTGGTCTTCACTTGGGAGGCACTCACATGTAGAAATGATAATGTCACTATTTGCTGTCTGTGTGAATGATCCCAGTTACAAAGCTTAGTTTTTATAGAGGAGACCCAAAGATTTCATTATCCTACAATTATGTTTTCTTTTAATTTTTTTCTCTCCCTGTCCCTCCCTTCCTCCCTCCCTTCCTCTCTCTGTGTGTGGAGTGTGTGTGTGTGGATAGTTTGCCTACATATATGTATGAGCATCACATGCATGCAATGTCTGCAGAGGTCAGTAGTGTTAGATCCCCTGGAAGTGGAGTTACAGGAGTTTTGAGCTGCCATGTGAGTCCTGGGGATTGAACACCAGTCCATTTTGTAGAGCACTCTTAACCTCTGAGCCATCTCTTTAGCCTTGGAATGTACCTTTGATATAAGACTGTAGGTTTAAAATGAAATGTAACACATGCAGCTTGTTCTTTCTCATTTACGTGAGAGGCCAATGGTCCATGATCTTCTCTGAGTGGGATTCTTTCTTAGTGGCCTGTGCTCTTTAATCCGGCAGGCTCTGAGCTGCAATATTTTTGTGTGCATAGGAGGGCGAATAGGAGAACAAAGCCCTGGAGTGTTTATGGCAGGAACTTTGCTTCTTGAGATCTTTAAAAATTTGATCAAAAATAGAATATTGATATTTCAGATGCCAACAGAAAGAGTTTTGAACATTATTGCAATTGCTCCTACTTATAGAAATAATTTGTGAATCAATGTTAAGTGGAGGAAAAAAAATGTAACACTAGAAGTAAGAGAACATTTCCTTGACCATTCCTCTTCAGTTCTGTTTTGTTGCTGTGGTTGCTTTGTTTGTTAATTTTTTTTTTTTTAGAATGAGTAAGCCTTTCCCAGGCTAGTCTATATATTTCTAAAGCCAAGGACCAACCAGACTCCCACATTAGTATAAAATTTGGTTGAAATACAGTTTAGATGTCTTTGGGTGCTCTCACAGTACAAGAGCTGAGCGGCACAGCTCCAAGAGAGAGCACACAGTCCACACTGCTGGAAGTAATGCAGAGTGGACGTTTGCAGAATGTTTGTTGATCCTGCTTCAGCTTTGCTTTGCTTTGCTTTGCTTTGCTTTGCTTTGCTTTGTTTTTTAAGCAGAGTCTCTGTGTAGCCTGGCCTTGATCAGCAGACCACCCTCGGGATGATGATTGCAGACCTGTACTGCCATACCTGGCTGAGATATTTTTCTTTACATCTTTATACACTTAAACTAATATGAAATTTGTAAGTTGTATCATTTTGTACTGTATTATTCAATCCTTGCATTTTTGTCCCTTTACCTCCACAATTATTTGGAAAACCACATTTACAGTGAAAGAAGTTAATATGCTAACCCTGCTACTGTGAAGGAAAGAGGATTAATAAACCCAGTCTGAATCTCAAAACCAGACAGCAGGCATGACCTAAGTGGACATTTTGTTTGAATTTCCAGGCGGAGCTTCTGTTCAGAAATCTGAAAAAAGGATCAAGATTGGAACACTTGTGTTAGAAACATGAAAATTTTGAACACCAAAGTTTCTAAAAAACTCCTAGTAGTTGAACCTGTTGAGTGTTTTATTTAGATTCTGAGTCTCACACACATTAAGTGATGTATGGTAAACGTCTGTGGGAGGTTTTGAGCATGACTTAGCTTGTCTACCCATAGCCTCTTTGGTGGCATCCACTTGAAATACCTTATCTTTATAAATCAAGTGGAATGCAACTAATAGCAGTTCATCAGTAAAAATTCATATAATCTGTCAGAGCATTTGCAGAACTTTTGAAAACATGATTTAATATGAAAAAATTCTATTTCAATAGTATCACTTCTGACATGATATTGGTTGTTATCCTCTTAAAAACCTAAGAGAAAAAGAATGTGACTGATTGATGGCCTGGCAGTTTGGAAATCTGTGCATTGAAGAGTCAGTGGAGTTCTAATGATAAAGTCACTGGTAGAACATTTGTCTAGCCAGCACAAGGCTAGAAACAGGGGTTCTGTTTCCAGAATCCCCACATTGTGTGTGTGCATGTGTGTGTGCACATACGTGACTTAGATTCAGATATAATCATCTCAGCATGTTCATGCTACTTGCATACTCATGTGTTTTATGTGTGAAATGTTCCATTAAAGGATGCATGTATTAAAGGCTTGGTTCTCTGATACAAGAGTTTGAAGTTAGGCTTTTGGGAAGTGATTGTATCATACTTCTGACCTGATCAATGAGCTAATCCATTGACCAACTTATAATTTGATGGTTGCTATTCAAAGGTGGTGGAAACTGAGAGGCTGGATCTAACTGAAGGCTGCAGATAACTGTGGGTGTGTCTTATTTCTGGCCCCTCTGCTCTTGTATTCTCCATGTCTTGCTCTTCCACCATAAAGATTTTACCCTCTACAGTAAACCAGAAACAATGGAGTCAAGGGTTCATAGACTGTAATACCTGGTCTTTTAAGGCAAAATGTATCCCACTCTAGGATGGTTCTTCAAGTGTCTTGTCACAAGGACAAAATGTCTAACATGCATCACAAAGCTTTAAACCAACATAGAAATGTAATATTTTCTAGAATTGTAAGAAAAATTGTTTGCTTCTACTAAACAAAGTAACCATCAACAGTCAAGTGAATTAACATTTTTCAAGGCCAGACATAGTTGTCAACCACTGATGAGACCTCCATTTTCACAAACACATGGCTCCCAAATACAGTGTAATGTTTGTTTGTGAAAGGTACACCATTTGAATCCAAAATCCTGTATAGGATTTATGAAACTGTACAAAAGGGAGTGATGCACAATTGAATGACATAAACTCATGTAAACCTTTAGAGTTAATGAAGCTCCCACCTTCAGGCTCTCTCCTTGCTGTGCCTCCCACACTTCTCCTACATCACTGTTGTTCACGAAATTTACTGTCAGCCTGGTAGTGGTAAAGGAAGAAACACAAAAAGAAACCCGACACTCAGAGAATGACTTATTCTTAATTCATAAATTCAGTCTTGGGTCACTCACTGATGCCAAAGAGAGACTTGCCTAGAGAACAATCACAGTTCATATTCTCTACAGTAGGCAGAAGAGGGTTTTGCCAGGGATAACGGCCTCTATGCAAGTGCCAGCAATAACTGCCTGGTGGTCTTGGAACAGAAGGATAAAAGGGAAACAACTAAGGTAAACTCAGCTATTCAGTTTCTTGGCCTAGAAACCATATGGACCAGGGGAAAACAGTTGGAAGACAGCTGGCCCCAGCCAACCTTGATGAATATTAGGGAAAAAACAATGTGGACATTTTGTCAGAAGAGTAGGAGGACACTGAGTGTTACTGACTTCTCATGAGGTGCATAGTATGTTACAGTATTAGAGGGTGCATCATAAAATACAGACAAGACCTTTGTTTTCCAAATTATAACCCTGGTTTAAAAGAACAAAACAAAAACATCATGATGAGCATCCAAGTGGGAATATCTTTCTTGTCGTTCTAGGACCAAGATTCTTAAGCCCTTTATTATAGGAAATGGTGGCTGAATGCATAAATGAAAGCTAAAGTCGGCTAGGGGGCTCAGCTAGTAGGAGAGCTTGGTGCACAAGCCCAGTGACCTGAGTTTTCTTCCTGGAAGTCATGATGGAAGGAAAGGATTAACTCCTGAAAGCTGTCCTCTGACTTCCACTCATGTGCTACGGCAAACTTGCAGCTGTGCTCACGATGCTCAGCATATGCGTGCGTGCGAGTGTGCGCGCGCGCGCACACACACACACACACACACACACACACACACACAACGATAATAGTAAATGAACTTTTTTAAAGGTTATGGTATGTACTGGAGAGATGGCTCAGTGGTTAGGAGGACTGTCTGCTCTTCCAGAGGTCCCGAGTTTAATTCCCAGCAACCACATGGTGGCTCACAGCCATCTATAATGGGATCCAATGCCCTTTTCTGGTGTATCTGAAGACAGCTACAGTGTATTCATACATAAAGTAAATAAATGATTTTTTTTAAATGTTAGGCTTTTATTTGGGCTTTATAGAAAGAAAAATGCATACAATTCACAGTATAAAACACAATAATCACACAACAAAAGACTCAGAGATCAGGAAAAGGACTTTACCAAGTACCAGTATCATCGCTTCTGTTCACTTCCTGCGTTTTACTTGCAATTTTTAAAGATTCTGTTTGACTTCTCTTTGTCCATTTCAAATGTAAAGATATTGCCACCTCACTCAAGTGCTCACTCCATTTTTAATACTAACATTTTAAAAGTTAAGAAAAGGTACACAAAGTGATAATTTAAAAAAAAACAAAACAGAGGAACATCTCAGCATGAGAAGAACACTAAGACTAAGAACTAATTTTTAGGTTTCTGCCTGGTTTGGTTATGTTGTGGTTTGTGTTGTACTGACAGCCAGCAAGCGATCTACTTACAACACATTTTTAAACATGCATGTGCTACTTGGGATACAGGAACCGTGGGATAAAGCAGGGCTCTCAAGATTACTCACCATGCTTGACAGACAGATAGTCAGTGCTGCTTCTCCTTTCCCCCAGCCTCTGGTGACACTGGCTCCATTCTTAGAGTCCATGAACTTAACTATTTAGATACCGCATTTAAATCAAACCATGCTGAACTCAGTCATTTCTATTTCACACATCAATCCCTGCAGATGAATAATGTAGAATTTCCTTTTTGGAGATTAAGTAGGATTCTGTCTCGTGTCTATGGATCTTGTCTTATTGTTTCACCTTCACCTAAAGATGTCTTCACTCTTGGTTACTTTGAATAGGCCAGCAATTTTCCTGGACATATTAATCTCTCTTTAAAATCCTGATTAAAATTCTCTGTGATAAATATCTGGAAGTAGGATTGCTAGACCCTATAGAAATTTTATTTATTTGTTTGTTTGTTTGTTTGTTTATGAGGAACTGTCACTTTCTTGACACTGTGGCATTCCCAATGGCTCTGTGCACAGAGAGCCAGTCAAAAAGTACCTGAATACATAGCAAAGACAGTGCAGTGAAAAGGCAATGTAAGAATGAATTTTGAGAGATAGGAGAACTGGCTCAGTGTCTAAGGTGGCTCCAGACTACTCTAACCCCAGGGGTCAGACACCCTCTTCTGGTCTCTGTGGGTATCTGTGCTCATGTGGCATACACATATAGACACAAACACAAATAAAATTCTTCATTATAAATAAACATTGAAAGCCATAATCTGATAAAATATTTGTTTCTAAAGCACATTAAAGATATAAATCATTTGTTAAATGTTTTATATTCAACAAACATCTATGACCTGATTTTTAAAGATATGTACTTCCATATGTCAGTATCAGAATGATGTTTTGTTCAAGTACATTGGACCAAATAGCCAGAGACTGAACGTGGGCCAGTCTAAACCTTCCCTTCTTTAAGTTATTGAAGTCAGGCATTCTGTGACAACAAAAACAATGTTAGCTAATACAATGTGTAATTGTCTATTTCAACTTTGTTTTTAATGAGCTAATGAGCTACAAGTCTGATCCTTAATGTGAGTGTAGTTTTGAAGAAAAGCAGCTATAAAAGGTATTTTAGGGAGCTACTAAAGATATGTGATAGAGAGCAGGTACTTGGAAATACTGGGTATCGTTAGTTTTGTTGGCATGGGAATGATTTCTTAGCTCCTGTTAATGCAATACTCTCTGAAGTAACTGTAGAAGAGATGACATGGTTTCTGAAACATTATAAACGATGCTGCAAAATATTAAAGCAAAATGTACACCAATTTCATCACATTTTACTTTTTTCTGTTTTGTAATGGATATTCAGAAAAACAAAAAAAGGAAAATTACCCTAACAAGTATAAAGGCAGCTGCTCCCAAGATAGTATCAACACCCCAGTGTTCTTGAGTGTATATTTAATATTCACATCAAACATTTGTAACATATTAGATTCATATATATATATTAAACTCACACAAAACATAATTTTTGCTAATATCAAGATATTACATTTAGCTATAGTATTATTTTTATGGGTGGATAGTAGCCTTGCCTGCACGAACTCTAATTTATTATACCATCTTCTCCAGTGAAAGCTTATTATTTCTCTGCTCCAGTTCCCTCTGTGCCTGAGGCATTTCTTAAGTGTATATCACTTAGTGTGCTTCTAAATTCCCTCCCAGTGAGACCTTAGCTGTTTGTTATGTTTTTTTAGTCAGTCTGTCAGAGAGACTTTCCTCTCATTTGCATTAGCTCAGAAGAACATTTTTATCTAGATATATATAGCTTACACATAACAAATTGGTTATGTATCACTCTGCTCACCGATAATTTATTTAGCAGACTAATCTGATAAGTTACCTACTTCTCAAGTTATAATAACATTCATGACCTTGATAAAGTTTGTTGGGTCTCCAAAGACAGGAGCTGATTGCTTGCAGCTCCATTACATCGGGCTAATGCAATAAAAAATTATTCTCATGTTAAGTATTCTCATAAGATAAATGTTATTGGAAAGTAGGAGGGAAGTGTTACTAAGTTAGAAAAATACAGAATTCACACTGGCTGTGTTTTTGCAATGTAGATCCTTTCGACTGTAATATCATTTTGAATTTGGTAACTTGACATTAAAAAAAAATCCCAACCTATTCAAATGATGGTTCTACTTCTTTTGAACTTTAGGGAGCTTATATCGACCATGAAGTACATATCAAAATCTTATAGGGATGTTATACATATTCAGTAGGAGCATGACCAGAAAGATTTCTGTAAACTGTAAATAAAGAGTTGGTGGTAGTGATGGGATGGATTAGGGTGTAAGGTGGTGGCACTTGGTAGAATATAGCAATAACAGAAAAAGTAACCAAAGGAAAAGAAACATTGATAATAAGTAACTTGCTGAGATATTTATTTTAGGGATAAATTTCCTAAGGAACCCCTGGTCTCAACCCAATGCATTCATGATAATGTATTTTTAGGGACTGTACAAACCGCTGTAAAATGAATTTTATATACATGAAGATGTGGCAAAGAGGTGGATAGTTGCCCCTAGAGTTCAATTATGAGAATCAATATTTATTTTACAGTTCAGTCTTTCTAGGAAAGGTCTCATTCTACTATAAATCATGACAGTTTAATAGGAAGACCTGAGTCTAAAAAGGTGTTTCTACTAAATGTACAGATCTCCAATTTTTTTCAGTAGTACTAATTTTGCACAACTATTTCTCCAATTTGAATTCATTTTTTTCTGTCACTCCTGTCTTGATTATCGTGGAGAAAAGTACTCTCTATAAATAAGAGTCATGAAATAGCTGTAAGATGAGCTATCTCATATAAATTCACTTCAGAATCCCATTTTGTGGTTTCCCCACTTTCTTTAAAAAAATGTAAAATGGACATGTTTCTAAAGGTTAAATTATCAACATTTACTTTCTTAACATTAAACGGCAAGCAATTTGTAACCCAAAAGACTTCTAATACAAGTGAAAAGCAGGTGCTTATGGAGTGGTGCATACTGTTGTCCCAGCACTCAAAGGGATAAAGCAGGAGGATTGTGAGTTCTAGGGCAGACTAGGCCACATTGCAAGAATGAAACTGAGTAACAACAACCGAAACCAACCAAACACAAAATACCATTTTGTATGTGATATTTTTATAGGAATCAAGAATGTGAGAGGGAGTTGCACTTGGGAGTTAACAACAAGGAACAAATTAAAGAAAGGGGACTTCTGTCATGGGAGAGTGGTTCACTGTGCAGTTTGGACTGACCTTGAAGTTGTAATGCTCTTGCTTCAGCCTCCTGCGTGCTAGCCCACAGCTCTGCACCAGTTTGCTGGGTTAGCAATGCTTTAATGGTGGATAGTTTTATACAGAAGCTCAGTGCCCTCATCAGGCTTAGGAGATGATGGTACAATGTCACTTGCATTTTAAACCATAAAGTCTCTCCTGTGAGTTCTTCCCAAGCCCTGGGTCCTCCTCCGGTCTGTAAACTGATTCTGTGTGGGAGGGAATGTGGCTCAAGGCACAGCAAAGATATGTATAGGCTGGAGAGAAACAGGAACTTTGTAGGAAAATGGAGGGAGGCGAGTGAAGCTCAAAGCCTCATGCGTGCTAAGAAGAGTGTTGGCATCGTGGACATGCCTGTGTACTGCCTGTGCTGCTAGGCACATATGTGCTCAGAAAGTGCAACTCCATAGAGCCATTTCAGGCTCTAGTCCTACGCACATGAATTCCTTCTGGAATTCACACCTTCGGCTCTTGCAAGGGCAAGAATCCTTGAAGCACCAAACTTCCAATGACTGTTGTGGGACGAATCCTTTAGAGGTGGAAATGAGATTTGGGGAAAGCCAGTTTTCAGCACGTTGAAGATGTGGCTCTCAGTGGCCATAAACCTAAGCCTGGTTCCTCAAGGTACTTGATTTTTAATGAAGAATTGCTTTTCTGGGACTAAAATTCTCGATGTTGTAAGAAATCCAGGGAGATGACTAGAACTGGCACATGAACCCTGTTGTTCCCTTGCTGGGTTCCCCTTAAATGCTCAGCTGGAAGTCACTCATCTGGCATTCTCATCTCAGTGTTAAGAGGGTTTTGTTTTTGTTCTGCGCATGACCATGAACTGCAACTACCATGGAAACATGCCGTTTTTTTCAGCAGACTTAAATACTCCTTCTTCTCCTCTGAGCTCCAACATCTGTAGGAACTCCTGAGTAGTTCAGTGCAGGAAGTGTCGGTGAATGCGACCAAGCACTCTACCTGTTAGATTTTCTTTTGACATGACTGTTAACCAGATGTCTTAGACTAGCTTGCCATTAGTAGCTTATCCATCTTTCCTTTGCCTTCTGTCTAGTTATCTAGTATTCAGAATACTTCCAGGGTTGTGTTAGTGAGCTCTGATATCCAGGTGTATTTGCTTTGTACTCCTCTCTACAATTCTCCCTTTAAAAATGCTTATCACAGTCTGGCAGTTTAACTCCCCTTTTATTTTTTCATTAAAAAATGTAGCACACAAAAAAAAATAGGAGCTCTGAGGGTACTAGTTAGTTCATATTGTTGTTCCTCCTAAGGGGCTGCAAACCCTTCAGCTCCTTGGGTCCTTTCTCTAGCTCCTTCATTGGGAACCCTGTACTTAGCAATGGATGGCTGTGAGCCTCTGCTTCTGTATTAGTCGGGTACTGTCAGAGCCTCTCAGGAGACAGCTATATCAGGTTCCTGTCATCCAGCACTTGCTGGCATCCACAATAGTGTCTGGATTTGATGAATGAATATGGGAAGGATTCCCAGGCAGAGCAGTCTCTGAATTGTCCTTCCTTTAGTCTCTGCTCCATAGTTAGTCTCTACAACTCCTTCCATGAGTATTTTGTATCCCTTTTTAAGAAAGAACAAAGTATCCACATTTTGGTCTTCCTTCTTCATGATTTTCTTATGGTTTGTGGTTTGTACTTTGTGTATTCTGATCTTCTGGGCTACTATCCACTTATCAGAGAATGCATACCATGTGCATTCTTTTCTGATTGGGTTACCTCACTCAGGATGATATTCTCCAGGTCCTTCCATTTCCCCAAGAACTCCAACCAAAGAGTACACATGGGGGGACTCATGGCTCCAGCAGCATGTGTATAGCAGACAATGGCCAAGTCAGTCATCAATGGGAGGAGAGGAACTTGGCCCTGTGAAGGTTCTATGCACCAGTGTAGGGGAATGCCAGGGCCAGTCAGCAGGAGGTGGTAGGATGGTGAGCAGGGGGAGAGGGGAAAGGGAGCAGGGGTTTGTTTTAGTTTTTAGGTTTTTTTACTTTATTTTATTTTTCTTATTTTTTTGAAGGGGAACCTGGGAAAGGAGATATTGTAAATAAAGAAAACATCTAATAAAAAATTAGAAAAAAAAATAAGGGAAATGGTTGCTTAGAAAATCTAAGGGCTCTGTTAGACTTTTGTATTTCTACAAGGATTCAGATAGAGGAAGCACTTGGGACATATGATACTAATAAACACTAGACACAAAGGTGCCACAGCTCTCCGTTCTCTAGGCATAGCTTCAAAGTCCTATTTGAATTTAGATTTGTTTGGGGAGGAGCAAAGGGGAGAAATTTTTTTGTTTACTTTTTCTATGGAGACTAATTGGTCTATGTTGGCTCCCAGTGTATCGATGTCTTTGTCTTCTAATTGCAATATGCCTCCCTGTAGAGTAACTGAAGAGCAAGTTATCAGTGTGTCTGATCAAGAGGTGCCATTGAACTTGTACAGAACAGCTGATGTTTCCCATAAGCCGTTAGGAGCCCCTGAGTGGCCTTTGGCATTGTCTTCCTTTTACAGCTGTAGCTCCCTGGCAGACCTTTACAAAAATATCTTCATAATCCTGAGCAGAAAGTCAGGAATTAAGAATTAATGCAAGAGCAAGAGTGAAAAGAAATGTGAGAAGGAATACCATGGACAACTGGGAAACATGAACTGTAACCAGTCATGAGCCGGCGTGACACCCAGAACCAAATTCAGCTCAGAAACCCCACCAACAGGACAAGAGTAAAATGCAGCCTTGAAGATCGTTGATAGTGGCCAAAGGTGGGATTACCATGACACGGGGTTGTGAATCACCCCTCTGTAGAACATCCCTTTGCTTCCTCTGGTCTTTGTCTCCCTATGACTAATCATAGAACTTCTCAAAATAAACAGTTCTAGTGAGCCAAGAATGAACAAGATTGACTAAAACAGACTGGTGTATTTGGATGACAATGATTATACCTTTTAAAGTTTTGAGAAACACAACTTTACTATTCTCAATATTTTCTGCTCAGAAGACAGGACAATTCTAAAAGATTGGAGATGTAATTGAAATTGATTTTTTTACCAATGGAACATAGTTGACATTCCTTTAAGGTACTGCCAGCTTTCTTTCCTAGTCTCTCTCCAATCTATGGTAAAAAGAAAAGGAAAAAAACCTCACTTCATCACATTCTTTTAAAGCAAAAAGGTTTCTTTCTTTGTATGTGTATGTGTGTGTACTTGTTGGGGGGGGGGGGTAAAAGAGGCTATTAGATCCCCCAGAACTGGTGCTTTTGAGACACCCCATGAGGATGATAGGATCTGAATCCAGGTCTTCTTCAAAGATAAGTGTTCTTAACGACCAAACTGTCCATCCTTCCCAGCTCTTAAGTCTCGTGCTTTTTTTTTTTTAATTGTTCACCAAGTTGGACTTAGCAGTATATTTATTTTGGTCTATCATGGACTCTCTGTTGGGGATAAATAGACATGTGTATTGAGTTTCGTTAGGAAAAGTCTTATCACATAATATTTATAAATACACATGTATATTTAAATTGTCTATCTACTAAAGATAATATTTTACTCATTTTACATCCCCAAATCAGCCACCCTCCTCTTAATTCCACGTCATGCAGAATCTCCCCCATCCTTAACATTTGTCTCCCATTCCTAGTCACAACACCCTGACTTGAGGGTCAAGCACTCTGTTGATGAGGGTGAGGATGTGCTCCCAGATGTGCTCTGTTGATGAGGGTGAGGATGTGCTCCCAGATGTGCTCTGTTGATGAGGGTGAGGATGTGCTCCCAGATGTGCTCTGTTGATGAGGGTGAGGATGTGCTCCCAGATGTGCTCTGTTGATGAGGGTGAGGATGTGCTCCCAGATGTGCTCTGTTGATGAGGGTGAGGATGTGCTCCCAGATGTGCTCTGTTGATGAGGGTGAGGATGTGCTCCCAGAGGCAACGGTGCTGAGGCTTTTTTTTTCTTGTTTGTTTCTTTTTCCTTTGTTGCTGTTATCTTTCTGGCCAATAAATAAACAAGTATATATTCACCCCAGAGAGGGTACCAGAATCAGAGCAAATATATCTTGGCTTATTCATGAGTTCATGGGATTACTTATGGAATCATGAGGTGAGGGGATATTTACAAAAGCATGGGCCACCTTGAAACAGCTCACCCATGAATGGATGGCGACTTCCACACATCTGCCCGGATGGAAAATTTCTTTCAATTAACCATCCACACACAGACATGTCCTTCCCCAAGATTATATACAGCTGCAACAAGATGCCACAGAACTAAGGGAGAGGAAGTTTCAGTAGAAAGAGTGACAGGAATCTCTGGGGAGGGTCGAATAACACTTCTCTTAGGGATCACCCACAGGCTGCTCCTGCTGAGGATCTCCTACAGGTCAAGTCATGGCGTTTCTGAATAAGATGAATAAGGAATAAGGTTCCTTAAAAATTGCAGTCATTAGTTATAGCTTTAAACAATGTATAAAATATAACCTTTTTATTAGAGATCAAAATAAAAATACATCGTAAGGAACAATCCTGAGAAAGATTTTGTTCATGTTTCCAAAATATCCTGCAGAAAAGGAGAGAGAAAATAGATGATTCCATGGTCTCTCCATCCTATGGTAGTAGAGGCCACATGCCTAGCAGAAGCATCCCTCTGCTGTGGTGTTCCCACAGCAAGATGCACAAGACAGCATGCTTTCTTTGACAGGCACATTCTTGCTTCTCCTTCGATGCCTTCGCACGGTTGGCCATGTCAGGGGCAGGAACCCCCATCCTCATGCTTTTCTGTGTGTGCTTCTCAGTGGTTCTCCAGAGCCTTGTGGGATAGATTCCTTTCACCATTTCATTATTTGCAGATGAAAAATAACCCAAATTGACAAACAGAAGGACCTTTTCGTTTAATAAGTTTCAACTGCCTGCATGATTTTGAAATGTGCATTCTGTGCTCTGGGAGATTGAGTCTGATAATAGAAAATAAGACTTGATTTGCCATCCCCTCTAGATTCTATTCTTCCTTCTCCTCTCGACTTCTTTTCTGCTTCCCTTCTTCTTTGTTCCTTGTATTTTCAGGGTGTGTTCTTCCCCAGGAACAACCACTAGTCCCTAGGAGGAAATCTCTCTGTCCTTCGGACTCATATTTGTCCCAAGCTACTGTTAATGCACTTATCACATCTGACATAAGGTGATGGATTTTTCTTAGCTTAGATTTCCCTCTCCTTTGCAGCTCCCTTCACTAATGGCAGAGAGTGACAACTGGTGATTACGGAAATCTTGAAAATGCCACAAGGAACTCAGCTAGCTGCAAGAAGAGCCTCAGCAAGACTAAGAAATACATTCAAATCCCATCCCCAGGGGCCCCTCCCATTTCTTTTATGCCCCTTTACTGGCAAACCTAAGTCCCCTCCTTCTCTTTCCTCACCCAACTTCTAACTGAAGTCCTCAGCAAGCCCATAAGGGGCACTGACCCCTTCCAGTGCTTTTATACTGCTCTCTCTCTCTCTCTCTCTCTCTCTCTTTCTCTCTCTCTCTCTCTCTCTCTTTCTCTCTCACACACACACACACACACAGCACCCACACACACACACACAGCACACACACACAGTATTTTGAAAGCATTGCTATGTTATTATTGTACCTGGCCAAAAGGGAAAAAAATCCTTTTTGTGTAAGTAGAGGCATAAAACCTGTAAGTAGTATACAATATGCTTACAAGGAAAAAGCGTTTTTATGTCCTTTCTTTGTCCTTTTTTTTTTGGTTGGTTTTTCATCTTTTCCCTTGTCCTTTGTCCCCTCTCATCTTCATTTCTAGACTTGATCTGGCATAGTACTGTTGAGTTCAGAGTGGAGCTTGGGACCGTTGGGTCCTGTCAGATTTTCAGGTGTTCATGTCCAGCCAACTCGGCTTCTTCCAGACTGCAAGATTTCTGAAGGCTCTTCCAAATAGGCCCTGGCTAGACAAAGTAGCTGAAGGCCTACATTACACATGGCTAGCAATTACGGCAGTAATGGGTCCATGTGTTAACAGCCTGCATATGTACTCAGCACACTTGCTGGAGTTTTCTGTGTGGCTAGCTGTTGCTCAGAGAATGCCATTCAAATAAGCAGATGATCCTTCTTTCACACTTACCTCTGAGCCACTTGCAATTTTTGCAAGAGGTTCTTGCATCTTATAGAAATAAAATTTCTTTCTTTTGGTAAGTCCTTTTTTGTTTTGGTGGTGGTGGTGGTTTGGGGGCATTTGTTTGGTTGGGGTTTTTTCCAACAAAATTTAAATGTTACCCTTCTTTCTTATGGGGATAGGGGAGCCCTCCACAAGATCTTTTACTTTTTCATCCCATTTCCTTTTTCACCTATGAGAGAGGGTGAGCAAGTTTGAATATTCACCACCTGGTTATGGTTAGTTCTTTATTTTAAAAATCTCTTTCAAAACAGATCAGACATTACACCATTAAAAACAATTTTCACTGTAGGTATTGAATATCATACTGTGCTTGTAGTAATAACTGATAGATATCTAGAGTAATCTTCACTGTGGACCGACTTTAAAGACCTGTCAATCACGGACTTTAACTTTCAACGCAGATGATTTGAATTCCTGTTAGCAGCATGAGGAAGCGGAGGAGATGAAGTGGCACTGCTTCAGGAAAGGATGACTGGATTACCTTTGCAATTCGCCTCGCTGGCTGCTTGTTTGAGTCACTAAATCAAGGCAAAGTTTATGAAAAGCCTGCAGCTGGGGTCTCCAACTCCTCATTCCCACTGAGATTTTCCCATTATAAATCTGCTGTCAGAAATAAGTGCTTTACTTGTGACTTAATTCTATGCAGGCACAAATACCTTGGTTCAACACTTTGGTCACACGGCCTTGACTATCTTGAAAGTGAGAGTGAGGGAGCTCTTATTAACATGGTGTTAGGAAGGAAAGCGTTCCCATGCCCCCCTACCCCACCCCCAGTCATCATTCATGCATTGTGCTGGCAACAACCCGGTGGACTCTGAAAGCCAACAGGAATTTAAGGGACTGTGGGGCTAGAGCCTGGAAGGGTGGGATGGGTGCTCTGGGTTCTAGTAGAGGGAGTTTGTGTATGAAAAAAAAATTGTCCTTTTAGACAAATGAGACAAAACAATATCGCTTTTAAAATATTTCCATGCCACATCTTTTTAAAAGCTCTTTTCTGTGATCTGGTTTCTGTGATCATGAAGTAGACCTGAGCTATCCAATAAGGGACCACCGGCCACATGAACTATTTAGATTGAAGGATTCTAATGTTTATTATTTTTAAGTGTGTTCTTGTGTGTCTCAGGTGCCCATGGGGCCCACAGGTATTTGAACCCATGTGCCAGAGTTTACAGGTAATCGTGAGTGTTGGGAGAAAACTCAAGTCAACCACAAGAACAGTACTGCTCTTTACAGCTGAGCCATCTCTCCAGCTCATTGTTTTTATTTAAACTAGCATTTCTAATCATGTATTGGGCTTGCTCTAGCCTGCTTTTCAGTGGTCCAGAGCTGTGCATGGATTATCAGGCATATTTCTGCCATGTCAGAAAATTCTGTTGGACTGTGTGGTTCTGGGTTTGCAGATCTCTTTCTTGGTCTTTGGTTCTTCGATACTTTCATGTTGATCGTGCAGCTAAAGTATTGAGAAATAAGAACAGAATAATATAACAATATTTCCATCCTTAAAACTCTGACTTTATAGGAATTGTCTTCCCACTCAAGATAGACAAGTAGAGGCTGGTGAGATGGCTCTGTGAATAAAGGCACTTCCTGATACGCCTGGTGACCAGGGTTCACCCTTAGATACCCTCATGATAGAAGGACAGGACTACCTTTAGGAAGTTGTCCTCTGACCTCTGTGCATATTCTCCTCTGTGTATATCAACACACACACACACATCATATAATAGATAAATAATAAATAAATAAATAATGTAAGAAAATAATTTATAGACAGTTGATTATTTTCTTTGCATCCTTGTAAAATGTCTCTGCTTATTAGTAGCTAGTGCAGAGCCTGTCTTCCCAAGATTAGATCTGATCCATGAACTCATCTATAATGAGTTGAGTAAAACACTAGGGAGTGAGAATTTGGAAATGTTTTAGGGGTTCAGTATTGTTGTGTTTTCTGCTCGTTCATGCTGATTGTTGTAAGTGTACAGACATATGAGTTAACTTATTTTAGTTGTTCCATTATGTGTGCAGACATCAAAATGTCACACAGTCAATTATAAATATACACAACCTGTCATTTGTCCATTTAAAAAGTATTTTAATTAGCCAGTTTGGGGATATTAGAAAATATAAAAAAATAGCCATCTCATCACAGATTTCAAAAGCAAAGATAAATGAAAGGTTCACCAATGGAAATATTTCCAGCTCTCCTAAGACATTGAGACAGGACTAGTTTATGTGAACTGAACAGAGCTTAATTTAGTAAAAGAAATTGTATTAAATTTATAATTATGTAGGGACATGACCCTTCCATGTTTACTCTTAATATATATGAAAGTCATTGATTCTGGATGGTTTGCCTTTTAAATCAATATTTACTCCTACCTGACATTCTCTACCTTGGAGATCTCAAATTGGAGCAGAAGGAGCATGTGTGTGACTGAGGGACATGTAATGTCTGCTTTTGTCCCCTGGCCAATGTCGGAAGATTTATCCTTCAGCAAATAAAAGCGATTACTGTTTGACGAGTATTTCTGAATTTGAATTGAAAGAAAATATGTTTTCCTGACTTTCAGCACAAAGGAGGGGCTTCCCTCTGATGTGACTGACAGTCTGTAACAGAAGTATCCTCGGCCTCAGTCCACTTCCTCCCCACTGTGGCTAGCTGCGTTTCTGTGCACTGCATCCTGAGAACCAGTCTACAAAGCACAGGAGTATCCTTGGCTTCAGTCCAATTCCATCTCAGGTTGGCTTGCTATGTTTCTGTGCACTCCATCCTGAGGACCAATCTATGCAGCACAGGCTTGTGCAGCTGATTAGTCAATGATCTGTAGTATTCAGTGATCATTTGCTGGCTTCCAGTGTGAGATTGTTATCTATCTCAACATGCACAGTATGTGCTCAACTTCATTTAACTAGCTATGGGAACTATAGGGTACAATAAAAAACAGTTATATTTAACATAGAACTCAGCCATTCTGTTCCACTGGTATGATACACAATCATAACTTCAATATTTTGCTTCTGGTGATTGTTGTGGAGTCTTGAGTATGTTGGTGAAACTCCAGCTTGATCAGTGACTTGTTTTGTGACATAGAAATTCTTATTTCTAGGTACTGCCAGTCCTTAGCCTAGGAAAAATACCACTGGTTTGTATTAGAGGTGATACAGTCTATTGATGACATTGGACAACTACTATGAAATAATGAATAAAATACTACTGGAAACTCACTAGTTTTCATTGGAATATTCTGGAATATATCTTGTACATCAGAGGAAGTTGTGAGCTGCGGCTTAGAGTTTCAGAGTCAGTGGCATTCTTGTAAAACCTGGCATTTTAGGAAGCAAATCCCAAAGGCTGTCTTCTTACCCCACCCCACCCTTACATTTCTTCACATCATATAACTGACCTAAAGCTAGTAACACCTTAAACAAGACAGAAAGCTACCTAGGCACTTCAGCCTCTGCTTCAATTACTGCTCATTTGCTGTCTTAAGATTTTAGTCGTTCAACTTCTTGAGTGTAGACTTCATGGTTGGAAGCCCATCTATCTGTGGAAAAAAAGATCTGGCCCTGCAGACCCACGGGCACTCTCCTGCCTGTTATCACACAAGAGCCTGGCTATCAGAAGCTAGGCAGCTGATGTCTACAACCTGTAGCCTGTGCTGAGAGACAGCAGCTATGATCCAGAGAGCTCATGGGGAGCAGCAAACTGTTTTTGCTGATTTCAGGATTTATAAGAAATTATACACACATGGAAATGAGTCAGGGATCCAATACTTAGGGATACAGAGTACATCCTTTTTGTCTTGGTTTTTATGCTACATCCATACCCAGAGTACACCATCAGCACAAGAACCTTCATCAGACCAAAGAAATATTTGTTGCATGGTATCCAGGTCATCACAATAGCAGAAATTTGTCTTCAGGGAGTGCTGGATCGGCCTTCTGACTCTTGGCATTGTGGGCCTTTCATGCTGGTCAGGGCTTGTGCTCCCTTGATGCTTCTATCTACTTATTCCAGTAGTGACTACTACCCCACGTGTCACAAATGAAAAAATCTCCAGATATAACCCAATTATTCAGAATTGGCTTAGATGAAACAAAAGTTTCTCTGTATTGAAAAGCTGCACCATAAAGGCATCCTCTAAAGATTCCAAATATTCTGTTACTTCTGAGATGAACCCTAGTGGCTTTCTTCTTGGAAACTCTGGAGAAATGATTAGGAAGTGTGTACTTCATATGTCATAACCAAGCAGTTATTATGAGCATCCTCTTGTGTGACTTGAATACAAAAATCTTTAAACATTTTCTAAACAAATTAAATCGGAGACTCACATAGAGAATCTGAGGATAAATCATATTCAAGATAGACTAATGAATGACATAAACTCCGTGCCAAGTCTCTTAGAGTATCTTCCTTTTAATATAAACAATAATTGACTACCTACTTGCTCCATGTATTTGGCACACACACACACACACACACACACACACAAACACAAACACACACACACCTTTTAAGAGTATAGAACATTGTGGCAATGAATTGCTAATCATCAATTATGAAGGAGTGGAGTACTACTCTACCAAGGTAAAAGGCAACTCCATCAAACTGAAGTTGTAAGGAAAATGACCCAGGGGAGACTAAATCAAAGTCATGGAATTACGTTTTGAAGGATGAATATGTTAGCAGGATGTAAAGGTGAGCAAGAGCACACTGGGCAGACAAATTGTGTAAAGACACAGAAGGATGAAGCAGCCTGTGTGAAGATCAACAAGGATGATAGGTATTGGAGTGAAAGTACCACATGAGGAAAGGGGATAAAGTGAGGTGAGAGATATAGCCACAGTATGCAGGCTTTGGGTGCTGAGCTCGAAGCCATGATGGAGAAACACTGGCAGAATTTCAGCAAGGGCAGAATAGAACCTCTTGGCAGCTCGTCTGCACATTATTGGAAGAGCTTAGCCAAGGAACCATGATAAGAAGGCTGCTCTGGTGCTCATGGTGGAAGCTGATAGAGACCTAAATCAAGCCAAGACAGGTAAGGCAGGAAGGGGTAAAGGAGTTCTTTCAGAGATTAAGAAATCTAAGCAGGGCAGTGGTGGCACATGCCTTTGATCCTAGCACTTGGAAGGCAGAGGCAGATGGATTTCTGAATTCAAGGTCAGCCTGGTCTACAGCGTGAGTTCAGGGCTATACAGAGAAACCCTGTCTCAAAAAGACAAAAACAAACAAACAAAAAAACTCACATCTAATCTTCTAGCCTGTGGAGTTCTGTACATAAAGGGAACATTCCTGATGCATCTCAGACTTCAAATTACAGAGATTCAGTGTCTGACAGATCATTTTTACAGATAAAAGAGTCCAGGTGGAAGATCACTTTGGGACCCAGAAATCTAAAAGAGCAGGTTGGGTGGCTAGAAACCTTTCAGTTCCTCCTAAGGAGAACTGGATCCATATCCAAGTTCTGTTATGTATGTATTACATGAACTTTCTTGAATTCACATCACTTTTCTGAGCCCTGGTCTTCTCACCTACAAAGGGGTGGGCATATCACTACACCCTCGGTAGATAATCATAGTGGTTCCATAAGATCATTATTGAAGAAATGAATTCCAGTGCTTGGTGATATGCTCAATGCATGTAAGTCTCATCATGTAGACTCTGGACTTTCTCAATGCCAGGTCACCCAGCCACCTCAATCCACCTCAAAGCAAATACTCAAACACTTAACTCAAAGCAAACACTCATCAACATTTTAATACAGTGCCTCTGTGAGGCAACCATGCAGAGATTAAACTATTTACACTTTGCATAAGAGGAATTATGCATCATATAACTAACAAACTATCCAAGAGTTTGATCACAAAAGACCTTATGTGACAGACTCAGGAGTACGGCTATTATCCTCTGTAAGAAATGAAAAAATACTGGTGGTTTAAGTAGGGGGATGGCACATACCAACTTTCATATTAGAACGAGAATTTAACAGAAAATGACGTCTTAACCTGTAAGAATTGGGCAGTGCCCCTCTCTAGTCTACCCTTCCTTTGTTCCTCTCCTAAGTTACAGAAATTCAGTGTCAATTAATTTGCTTCATTCCAAGTAAAGAAGATGATGCTAACAGCTGGATCCATGTTAAGGATTTCAGTGTGGACTATGCCTCTTAGTTAGTTCACTTAGTTCAGACACAATCCATGCTGGGTACTTTATTTTCCTTATTTTCAAACCTGCAACAATTCAACCATGGCCATCTCTGGGGAACTTTCTAGTCCTTTGTTTCTATGATGATTACCAACTAGAGTGCCTTCTCACTTCTTTTTTTTTAATTAGTTATTTTCTTTATTTATATGCCATATGATATCTCCTTTCCCAGTTTCCTCTCTGAAAAAAAGAAAACAAAAAGAAAAATAATAATTAAAAAAAAACCCTGTTCCCTCCCCCTGCTCACCAACCCACCCTCTCCTGATCCCTGGCCCTGGCATTCCCCTACACTGGGGCATAGAACCTTCACAGGACCAAGGGCCTCTCCTCCCATTGATGACCGACTTGGCTATCCTCTACTCTACATATGCAGCTGGAGTCATTAGTCCCACCATGTGTACTCTTTGGTTGGTGGTTTAGTCCCTGGGAGCTCTGAAGATACTAGTTAGTTCGTATTGTTGTTCCTCCTAAGGAGCTGCAAACCCTTCAGCTCTGTAGGTCCTCTATCTAGCTCCTTCACTAGGGACCTTGTGCTCAGTCCAGTGGATGACTGTGAGCCTCTACTTCTGTATTAGTCGGGCACTGCCAGAGCCTCTCAGGAGGCAGCTCTATCAGGCTCTTGTCAGCCAGCACTTGCTGGCATCCACAATAGTGTCTGGGTTTGATGATTGAATATGGGAAGGATTCCCAGGTAGAACAGTCTCTGGATTGTCCTTCCTTCAGTTTCTGCTCCATAGTTTGTCTCTGCAACTCCTTCCATAGGTATTTTGTTCCCCCTTCTAAGAAGTCATGAAGTATCCACACTTTGATCTTCCTTCTTCTTGAGTTTCTTGTGGTTTGTGGATTGTATTTTGGATATTCTGAGCTTCTGGGTTAATATCTACCTATCAGAGAATGCATACCATGTGTGTTCTTTTGTGTTTGGGTTACCTCACTCAGGGTGATATTCTCCAGACCCATCCATTTCCCTAAGAACTTCATAAATTCATTGTTTGTAATAGCTGAGTAGCCCTCTCATTTCTTTTGCATAGCTTTCTTAATACCATGCAAGCTTTGGTGGCCAGGCGAGCCATTGACCACCAAGAAGATACAAGTGTCGTTACCCTCACCTCACTTTTAATACCCACTTTGCCCTTTGGTAGCAACAAAGCATTACTAGATCTACTAATTCTTTGTTTCACTGGACCACTGTGTTGTATAAGTAGGGCAGAATTTAGCATCCCTCATGTTCGGAGGAGAAAGCAGACACTGGAGAAGCTGGGGACATTGTCTGTTGCATAACATATAAGAATGATAATGAGTGAGACCCTTTTTCCCCATGCTGTCTGAGAGGAGATGAAGGCAGTTTGCCACAGAAAAACTGCCCTTCTAAGGTGGGGTAACACTGATTGTCTCGAGATCCTTAAACTCTCTCAACAGCAAATAAGGAGATGTTGCTTTATGCTGCTTCTCAGTGGAGCCAAGGGATCAAATAGCAAAGGTGCATCAGCTTGCTTTTCCTGATTGTTATCCTGTGATTAAGGTCACCACTTATTTCCTCTGCAGATCTTCCTGCCATTCACTGTCCACAGCTTTCCAATACTGTGTGTCTGTATGTCTAGACTGACCAGAAAGTGAAAACAAGAGAACGCTTTGAAACCTGTGGATCTGACCACAACTGAGGGTTGTACCTAGTCCAAGGAGCTGAAAACTTAGTGGTTTTGGATCATACAAATTCTTCCTTAAGACTCTCAGATGGCTAGTTTCTTCTTTTATAATTAATAGAAAATTATTATATTGACAGACAAGGGACTTCGTGTTTGAGCCAATGGGAAAACATGAAGTTAAAACTAGGGGAAATGACTTAGCCCCAAATACAGCTGCTAATGCTGGGATAAAAGCAAACAAGCCTGCTAATGATCTTCGTTCAGAGTCAGACTGTGACAGATTATGGTACATTCTTCGATGGGAATTATGTCAATTCTCCATAGTCTGAGGGTTAGGTAACCAAATTTGGAAATGCTTAAGTAAGAGCCAGCAAAAGACATCCCTGTGTCCTTTCTATTTACAGAGAATTTGAAAGCAAAAGACATACGTGACTCCTTTATGGAAGAACTAGATCTGCGGATCTGGGAAGCTTTGGTTTCCATAACCTGGCCATCCAACTAATACTTATTGACACCTGTCATGGACCCAGGTCTTTGTAGATGCTGTGAATACAGTAAAAACAGGACATGGTTTCTGCTCTTGTGAAATTCTTATTCCTTTGGTGGGAGAGACATATAAACAAGTTTATAAGCCAGATAGTGAGTAATATTAGGAAACTGAGAAGAAAATTGGGATACAGGCTCTGGACTTAGCTGGCTATAGCAATGGATGAGGTGCCTTGGTGAGTAGAGGTTATGTTGTTCAAGCCTAATGGTAAGAATTCTATGGGACCCATAATAGAAAGAGAGTTCTGACTCCAAGACCTTGTCCTCTACCCTCCATATATGTGCTATGGCATGCCTGCACCTGCACTCATGCATTCACACACTACACATGCACACATGCATAACCAAGGTGAAGAGAAACAAGTGCTCATTCCAGAGGCAGGCAGATTTCTGAGTTCGAGGCTAGCCTGGTCTACAGAGTGAGTTCCAGGACAGCCAAGGCTATACAGAGAAACCCTGTCTCGAAAACAAACAAACAAACAAACAACAACAACAACAACAACAAAAAAACCAAGTGCTCATTGTGGGCTAGAATAGGTTGGACTGTGCTGCTGTATTATTTAGTCTGGAAGAGGGAATTTCTTGTTGGTTGTATGCACTATGTGTGTATTACTCATTTTTCTCATTGACATGACAAAAATACCTGACAGAAAAAAATGAAAAAAAAATCAAGGGTTTGTTTTAGCTGACAGTTTGAGAGTATGTTCCAGAATGATTCAGAAGTGATACCAAAAGCCAGAGGCAACCACGCACACCTCACAGTCAGGAAGTAGAGGGAGATGAACACTGATCTTAAGTTCCCTTTCTCCTTTTTATTGGGGCCATAACCTTAACCCCTGCAAGTACCACCCACACTTAAGGTGAATCTGCTCACCTTAATCAATTCTAGAAAACTCCATTATAGGCATGTCCAGAGGTTTGCCTCCTAGGTGATTCTAGATGCTGTCAAGGTGACAGCTGATATAAACCCCCACTGTTGAGTTCCAGACTGACATCATTGCACATCTCTGGGCTCTGCTTTATTTCTTCCTTCTTTCTCAAGCTCCATCTTGGGAAGCTAGAGCAATGTGACTTTGCTATTAGCACAATACCAATCCAAGAAAGGAAGAGAGTCTGTTTTCTTAGGGGTTAGAGTGACTGGGAGTACTGGCTTAGCTAGAATATCACCCAGTCCAATAAGAAGAACAGTCCAGTTCTTTGACACGGGAGTAACACATCTGGAGTTTCCCAAGGCAGTTGATTAATCTGGGGGAGGAGAGAATTTGCCTTCCTGGTGGATAGAGTCACCACAGGTTTCAGCTTGTCCAGACGATCTTCAAGCCTACATGCTACCACAGTTTAGTTATTAATTGTATATCCAACCCTCTCAGAAGTATTCCAATGTATGGTTCCCTCCACTATATTATAAAAAAGTCCAATTCTGAGACCAGCCTCATTGGCTGCTACTACAGATTCAAAGCCTTCCCTGAAATCTTAAGGAAGACTTACATGACTGAAAGTAAGAGACATGTGTCCACTGAAGAATGGAGGGACTGTTTTCCGAAGGAATGGGGTAGTGGCTTCTGGGTGGCCAAAGCCACAAATGTCAGTTACAGTTCCCCTTTCCTCTTTATAATGTTTGGTGCAATTTACTAGCAAATTGAAGGAGACTGGGTGTTGGAAAAACATGGGTTTGAATCTTGGCTTTGTTGCTTCCTCTAGCTTATTGATCCCAGTTGGATCATCTTGTCTTTCTAAGCTCCAGTTTCCTCATATATGCAGAAAGCTAATCATATCTGCCTGGGTGAGTTATGAAGATTAAATATAAAGCCTTTGCCACAAAAACTTTGACATATTTCATTCTATAAGTTGATAGGCACTGTTTTTCATGGTTCCGAAGAACAATAGCTGGGGCAGATGTGAGTAGCATGGAGAACTACAGAGTGAAGGAAACCTAATCCACCCAATCCTAAGCACAAGCTAGAAAACAAGATTTCAACACATGGGCCATTGAGGAGGGGCAGGGGCGGCATGCCAGATCCAAAACATAGCACTAGGTAGATCAGAAAATTATCAATGACATTTTAAAGTAGCATATTTTGGTGTTATGGGAAAAAAATAATGCTGTAAGAGATGCCCAGCTGCAATGTTCTGAGGGCTTAGAGGATGAAGGAATCCCTACTGTAGAGGTAGAGTGTGAAATGAGACTTCAGGAACTGGAGGTCATTAAAATCAGGTCTGAAGCACAACTTGTCTCTGCATGTGGATATGATAAAGCCTTGGAAGCTCTAAGTACCCGAGGTACACCCTACCTGTGTGTCTTCTGCCAAGGAAGGCCACCACAGACTTGCTTTACTGCTTCTTAAGGTTTGTTTTGCCTCTAGTGTTAGCTCTCAGGAAGGACTTCCCTTCCTTCCTTTATAAAATGGCAGCTCCCACCAGTTCCCACTCTGTTCATCTTTACCACCAGCAATTCTTTAACCCAGTATGCCCTCTACCTGTTGTTTATTTTGCACTTCCCCCAATAAAATGCCAGCTGCACAGGGTAGGGCTTTTGTGTCTGTTCATGGATATAGCTCTAGTCTCTAGAATAGTACCTGGCACCTAAAAGGGTAAGAGTATATGACTGAGCGAAAACCATGAACCAAAGGGACAATCAGTATTATGTATTTGTGTACGTGACAAGTGGATTAGAGCACATGGACGAAATGTGAACATAAGAGAGGATTTGTATAGAGGAAACACATTTGTACACCTAGAAAACAAGCCAGTTTTCCTCTGCTTGGAATGAAAACAACTGTATGTGTTCCTGTGAATGTGATACACAGTTCTGTTTCTAGAGGAGCTGTTTAAGAATGATGGTTGTGGCAGGAGTTGGTATGGAGAAAGGGTAGAGACAAGAACACCAGCTAAAGGTGACCATAACAGTAAAATGCAGAAGCTATGCTAGTTTTAAATAACATTGAAAGGATTAAGAGGGATGTACATTAGAAGAGTATCCAATGAAAGAGAATTAGCAAGAATAGAGAATTTTTATTTAACCTAACCAAGTAAATAACTAAATCAATGCAATTAGAGAGCTCATGATAATGGAATGGCCTGCATGTGGCATTGGCGTGGTAACTGATCTGGCACTGGGAACCAGAGGAGATGATGAGGATTTTAAGGGATGAAAGATGTCTTTTCCCCTTAGAAACAAGACCTTTACTGGGAAAAATAATGTTTATGAGCACCTTCTGCTTCTTTACTCTGATTTCATGAGTCAACACAACATCAGAACAATTAACACCTGGAGGTCTTGATATCTTCCTTTGGGACATAGCTACAGTTTTTGCTAAAAGTTAAAGATTGTGGCACCTCTGCTCCTGTTGCTCCAGTTTTCTTCCTATAATCAAGTCTCCCACTAAATGGGACTACAGTTATATATGTCTTTAAAACAATAGATTAATCAAAGTATAAAATTGCTCACAAGGAGAAGCAGGCAGCAAAAAAATTTAAGTCTAGAGATCAAACATGTGTGTCCTTCTTTCTAAGAAGCTGCAAATTACATTTTCAATTGCTTTTGTCCCATGTGCATATGTGGTGTGTGTGTGTGTGTGCCCGTGTGCATGAGTGCATGTGGGCACACACACACACACACACACACACACACACACACACACACACAAACAGAGCTGATAAGCAAAGCCATAGAGATGATATCCTACACAACTGAAGCAGGTCCTCTTCTCATAGAATACATTGGCAATGACACTTTCTGGAGTTGAGTTGGTTATGCCCACTTGAATAAAGAAAAGACTGACTGAATATAAAGGAGAGGAGGGGAGGGGAGGGGGAAGGAGGGGAAAGGAGGGGATAGGAGGGGAGGAGAGGGGCTCTGTTTTTTCAGATGCTCTCACCCACTTGGGTCCAGAAAAAGCTGATACCATTAGAGGTTAATTTATCCAGGTTACCATGGCCTAATACAACAGTGTGATCTAGCTCATGGAATTGTCTTCTGTGGCTGAAGGATCCATGATGTTCTGAGAAATCTTTGGAGACACACATGACACTTTTAATAGCAGCACTGAGAAGACAGAGCAGGTGGATCTCTGTGAATTTGAGGCAAGTGTGGTCTAACATAGCAAGTTCTAGATGAGGGCTACACAGTTGGATACTGGCTCAAGATAGATAGATAGATAGATAGATAGATAGATAGATAGATAGATAGATAGATAGGTAAAATGAGTAAGATCAGCTAAAGAGTGGGGTGTTCCAACAACACACTTGGCCTATTCCACTCAGAAATGGGCCAAGAATTGTTTTGATTTGAGAGACAACTGGAGTCATATAACAATGAACCTTAAATGTTAAGCTAATAGAGAACAATTGAAAATGTTTAAAATTGAAAACAGATGGAAACATAAACCAGTCGGCCCTTCTTATCTGAAAACATTGTATGTGAAAGTTCCTCATAGGCTCCTGACTGAGTCCTTTTGAGCAATGCATTGTTTATCACAAACACTGACTGATCCCTTCCACTCTGTTCACTATATATTAATTGTACATAGTATGTATCAGCACAATCATATGCTTCAGAAACACCCACTAAAGCACTCATTGCTGGCCTATCTTTCATTTGAATATTTTTGTTCATTTCTTCTCATTTGCAATGTCTTGGGTGACATTCCACCAGGAAATAAACTTTCCAAGGACTGTCATATTAGAACCTTAGGAGACAAGTGATGTGGCCAAGAGTGTTAACAGAGGTGCTCTGTATGATGAGAAATGTATGTTTTCTTTCCTTTGGCCAAATTTTTCTAGTTCAGAAAGTGAAGGTTTATTCAAATATTAGCATGTAGAATATTTAACAAAGTGCTTACTGAAAATCCCACAAAATATGGCTTTCGTGCATACTTTTAAAGCACACGTTTGCTCACCTTGGCTTGTGTAAGCATTCACCGGTACATGTTATACTTTATTTTGGCTGGTGTGACATGTATTAGAAGGGTGGCTCTCTTCAGACTCGAGGTAAAGTTGGCAAGCTGTATGCAGACTTGGTCCAAGGATAGGATGACTCTAGTGAGCTCTGTTCAGGAGCCTTGACTATCTGTTGTGCAAATACATGGAGACATTCACCTCTTGCTTACAACTCCCCCTGGCCCCCTTGTCAGCCATGATCAACATCTCATCCTCTGCAATTGAGTCTGACTACAGCCAGCCTTTTGGCTGTTCCCTCGCTTGAATCCTTCCTACAGCCTTCCAGCTTTCATTTTGCCTCTACAATCTTAAAATCCAAAGGTATCTCCTATTCTTAAAACATCTTGTTGTTCTCCAGAACTGATTAAGAAGGAACATATGCACAGGGAGTCAGGCCGTCCCAGAAATGCATGTCAGAGCTAACTGGGAAGAACAGCAATATGGTTTCAGATGTCTTATTTAGCATTTGGTACCTTGTATTTCTTTTGAAATTTTAAGAAATTTTTATGAGCAGAATGTGATAAACTTGTTATAAGAAAGATAGCCTACATGGCAAAGTATATGGCTAACGTCCAGAAAAATTTTCTTTCTTTATTATTATTAGTATTTCTTTTATTCATATTATTGGTATCAAGAGTTGATATTGATGATGTTAACATCAGCTAGAACTTTGAGTAACTCATTTTGGTTTTACAGAGAGATACATTAACCTCACTTAAAATACTTCCTCTGAGACATCTCTTAGAGAGGTGAACAGGGCAGTGTCAGAAAGAAAGAGGAGTGATATAGATTTGCTGGAGCTAGGGCAGCACCAGAAAGACGGTGAAGAGAAAGTAGACTTGAGTCAGATTTGGGAGTGGAATTGGTTGTTCTCTTCCCTAGGGCCTGATTGAAAACAGAAATGAGCTGGCTCTCCTGGATCCAGCTGTGATTCCATGTGAATGTGATATCAGTTGTCAGAATTGGAGAACTCAGTGAGGGGCACAGGTCTGGGGAGAAGTTAGATGAGATGCCAGAATGCCTAGTAGACCCTGCACCCAGCAGGGATTTTGTTGTCCCATGATATTAATTTGAGGGTAAATAGAAGACACAAATGTATATATTATTCAAAATGAATATGTGATATGCCAAAGACTAAAAACATTTCTTTAGATGACTTTTTAATAAAAAATAAAGATTAAAGAAATAGGTCTATTTTTCTTTCAAAGAGTTTTAAATATTTTCTGAGAAGAATTATCACTTAAAATGTTCAAATACAGAATCATATAAAAGTGGTAAGCGCATTTTCACTTTAGTTAAGAACATATCAACAACAGCAAACCTCAAGGTTCACAGAACGTCACAAATGGGCAGGAGGAAAGATTGTAAGAGCCAGAACTTGGTGAAGACTGCTGGAAAGAGTGTCTTGTGGATGTGACCCAGTCATTGTCCCCATAAGCTCACCTACAGTCTTTAACCCAAAATACTTCTCTTTGCAGTGAACAAAGGAGAATATAGAGGGACTCATAGCTGCCCAAGATACTAAAGGATAACCTGACCCTAAGCAAGACATTATGCTGTACCTCTAAGGCTCAGAAACCACTGCTGAAGAAGGGCTAGGAATAATGAAAGATTTGGAAGATAAAGGATAAGGACTACAAAATAGTGTCTTTTGGACATGGTATAAAAAGTGCAGGCATAAACTCACAACAACTGCCATTAATTTCACTGAGTCTTCTGAAGACTGACTCAACTGTCAGTGATGGATGAGGAAGGGACTCATGGGTCCCTACCCCTTACTCCCCAACTACTGGCTATTGATAGGCTCTGGAAGATACAGAGTCATTGTCTTTGTCTTCAGTTTGGCACCCACTGCTGAGTCCAGCATTGCTCCAATGGATAGCTCGAAACACATGGGCCCTGGTGCAACTCAGAGGGTCACAAGCCGAAAGAAATAGGCAAGAATGTGGGAAAGAGATTTGTAGGGAAAAAAAGGAGTTGAGAGGAGTGGAAAGGAGTTATGAGAGGTAGAAGTGCAAATCACTAGTATGTAATTATTATGTTTCATATATGTGAGACATAATGAAATTGACCAAATTTGATTAATAAAAAGAGAATATAATGAAAAGAAGAAACCAATAGCATTCCTCTCTCAAATAGCATTACTCTCTACCTCTCCATTTGCCATCAATAGCTCCTTACTGATTAGAGTTGTTTTGGTGTCTTTGACACTTCTTTCCCATTTAGAAGCAGTTTCTGCTAATTTTATGAGCCACAAACTCTTTTTATTAACTTTAATATTCACAACTTTTCACATTAAAATGGATGATGTAATGCAGTTTAAGTAGCAAAATAGAAATCAGTTTTCTTAGGGTTGTATAAAGTGATCTTCCAGACGCTGACCTGTTCAATTCAAAGTCCTGTGGTAATTGCTTTGGGCCTCCCACTTTGGACAGCAGCCAGCTGCCCTTTGGAGACCAGGATGGAGTGACATGGCCTACTGTGCTCTCTCCCTCCATTTTCCACTTGACCCAGACAAGTTGTCTCCCTGAAGTGGCAGACAAAGGAACCCTAGCCCTCTCATGAAAAGCAGCAACTGAACAGCAAAAGCTGTGGCCAGGCCCTCAGCGCTTCTTACCCTGAGGCTTTGCAGGTCCTGGGAGGACTAGGAAAGCAACAACCTAGTGACCTCGTAAAACAGAGGGCTTCCCTGTGTTCTCAGGGCTCTGGTTGCAGGCAACAGGCACCAAGTCCAGTGGGATTTTCGAGAAGGAAGTCTGGTGCTGACACCACCTCTGGTGGAATTTATTAGAAGGAAATCTGGTACTTATAGAATCAACAGGAGGCAGAAGGAACAGTCTATAAACGAGCCATTGACCAAGAGAATCCAGACTTGGGTCCTTAGGAGCAATCTAGCCAGCATGGTGGGCATTAATTCTGTAACATCTTGATGACTCTAGATGTATCCTAGTTATCTCCTTCATTTTACCTCCCAAAGACAAAATGTGAGCTGGAAACATCTAGTCTGTCTGCTGAGGTCTTGCTTCTATCCTGTCTCCCCTTCTGGCTTCAAAGGAAGAAAGGGCTGAGCCACTTTTCAAAATACAAAGTTGCTTAGGGCACTATCTTCTAGACAGGGGACCATGTTATTATAATCCCAAACAGTGATAAACCTTCCACTAGACTCCCTTTCTATTCCAAGTCTATGAGGCTAAAAGGGCAAGATGGATAAAGGCCATGGCATGTGAACATTGGCTGACCTGGCCTTATTTGAATCAAGGATTAGTAGAGGAAAGTAACTCTTCCGGAGCTCATACACAGGGCAGGCAGACCTGTTCTTTGCACATCACGAGTTGTTGCTGTATAAATACCTTAACTCCCGAGCCTTTCACAAAGTCTCCAGGAAGGAGGACAGTAGTCAACAAAGAGTTTTCTGAGCAGGAGAATGATTGTGGCAACTGGAGGTCGCAGAACATAGGTGCTAAATGAAATCCTGTGTCTAAAAGATGCCATTGTATGAAGAGAGCCCCCTAGGACACAGGTAACTAACTTCTCTCATTCACTTTAATTTCTTGTGTGAATCCAGCTACAGGAAACCATACAGGGGTGGTAAAGGTTTGTTTGGTTTTTTCCCCTTCCAGTCTCCAAGGAAATGTAACTGGGAATGAGTGAGAGGCCCGAGTCATATATCAGTAGTCTGCAGAGGGTCTACATAAATCCTTTTCTTTAGAGTCATTGAACTGTTTTGAAAATGGTCTCAACAGAAGTTATTCCAAGTGCACCAGATAGGAAACCAAAGTCTTAAAGAAAAATATACTCACTTTGCTGAGCAAGGCAAACACACCAGTACTCAAAGAAACAAACCAGCCTCTTGTGTTTCATTTCCTCAACAAATTCACCGAAACGCTTACTTTATGTCCTTAAAAGGCTGATAGACAAGGAATTCTGTGGCTACTAAAAATTAATACCTACAAATGGTTCATAACCACTTTAAAAAGGTGGGCACTTTACATTTTTTTCTCTGTTGTTTGTAGTTCTTTATTGTGGTATTTTGCATATTGTAAACACAGTACACATTTTTGTGCTTTTGAAAAAAATACAAATTGAAAGCATACTCTCTGGGGAAGGGTTTTCTTCTATTTAAGGAATTAGAATGCAACTTTCCTGTGTATGTCTATGAATAAACTTACGCATTGTATCACAGCCTGTTGTATGGCCCAGCACCTCATAGAATAATATTTTTCTAATAAACTCTTCATGACTTTCTATTGTAGAAGGCTTTTAAAATCTTCTGAGAGCTAGAGTTTAAAATAAAAACCTTTCTATCTGGGAAGACAAAACTGTTCTACTATTTAAAGATGACTAATGCAGTCATTCGATGAAATGCCTCCAGTTTTGAGATGGTGACGATGCGAGCATATAGGTGAGACAGCTCTACCGAAACCAAAATAAATGAAGGTGTACCTTGACCTTGTGGCTCACAGAATGAGAGAGAAGCCGTGGCTATTACCTTACTTCCTCTAGACCTTTGCATGACTCAGTTCCTTAATTCTCAAGGGTCACTTTCATGTGGCCTTTTTCTGGTGACCACTTTTTTGGTGGGGAGGCAGCCTCCGTAAACCAGAACACTAGCTCTTTGATATATCCTTGATAATGTCCTTTCTCCATGCTTGGGAATAATCTGTGATGCTATGTCCTTAGCATCTGCTGAGATGGAGGTACCACACAGGGATGGGAGTCGTACAAGAAATCTGTCCCAATTTAGTAAATGAACATGTAGAAAGTAGGAGAAGGAGGGATTTCTTTTAAACTCCACTAGAACCAACAAAATAACCTACCTACTTACATTACTAGAATAAATGTAAAAACCCATGAGGACAGCTTTCTGTATTTTTTCTCATTTTCTATTTGTGAGTTAGATTTTCCGGTGATGCTCTGTTCCCTGAATCTCCTATGTTTCATTCAGTCAGTGATCCTGAGCACTCCTCTAAAGGAAGCAGGTGGAGAGAGACCCACATTTGCATAGAGCAGAAAGGGCACTGTAACATCTGGCCCATGGAAGTTGCCTGGGCCCATTTGTGAGTGCTCATTAAATTCACATGAATTCGTGAATTGTTTTGAATTTGTAAATGCCCCTTGGTATAGATTGTTTTCTCCCAGAGCAGTGGCTTTGACTTTGGGGGTCTACCCCTGCTTGTTTACTCGCCAGTGGCATTTGACCTGAGGTTGGACCCATCTTTAACCCTCTCCTGTAGGTCAAAACCAAATTGATTTGGCAAAAATGAAATTGGAAATGAGTCATGTGTGTAGCAGGTGTCCCCCTTGCTCAGAAAGCACTGCAGGTGGAAGCATTTTCAGACCTGTTTCTGGGCCATCTCCAAAGACTCTTCAGAGGTCAGGAAGGTAATTCCAAGGCATCCCATGTGTTCAGGGTCTGGGGAGAAACATAACAGGTGCCCACTCGGTGCAGTTTTCCCAGCAGGTTGGAAGCCTTTCAAAGACGTCTGTTTGCAAGATAATTTATTCAAGTATTCATGAACATTTGTCTGGCATTTTCTGTGAAGTGATTTACTTCGAAGTTGCCCTAAACGACTGGGACTTTGCCCTTTCCTCTACCTCCCACCATCAGCCAAAGACTTTGATTTTCAAGATGAAAAATATTGCATTTTTCTCTTTCTTCTTTCTAGAGGATGAGGAAGATGAGGAGATGGTGGAACCCAAAATTGGTCATGATTCTGAACAGGAAAATCCAGACAAAAAGCAGGAGACAAAAGAAGGTAAGGAGATGGAGGGAGGTATGGTTGGCAGATGCTGAGCCATTACTTGGTTTTATTGTTTTCTTTTACCAAAGTGAGAGATGATAGAAGCAAACAAAGCTGAAGCTCACGTGCCCTTTGTATAAGATTTGGTATGACGACTCAGTACGTTACCGTTGAAAACAGACACTGGAATCATCACCAGGTCAAGAATTGGTTGCTTCTAAGCTGACTGAAATGAATCAAGTGGAAGCAACTTGGGTGCTACTCCCAATTCCATTGAGTGATGACTAAACACAGAGATAACATAACACAGACTATCAGTTACCAGCTTAAACCAGAAAAGGTAATCATGAGGAAAAGGATCATCTGCAATTATTTTATCAATTCGTTCTTAAGTTCTACAAATATTCTACATAGAAACAGTAACAGCAATTATTTCTCTACTGATTAAAGGGTTCTTCTACAACTCTGCACCTGCGAGGACAAATAATCACATATCTCAGCGATAATAGTTACTTAACACTGGGGAGTTAGTTCAGTGGAAGAGCATTTTTTTTTAATAACTACAAGGCCCTGAGTTCAGATCCCAGAACTGGAAGGAAAAAGAAGACAAAATAAAAAGTGGCCTTGATTAAGGGTTTACAATAACTTGCCTCACCTCCAAGCAGGTGAAAAAATACTGTCTACTAACCAAAATGTCCTTTGGATGAGTGTACTATTACTATCATTATTGTACTGGCAGAGAACTAAGAGAGAACGATTTTAAAAACTGCCCCAGGATACATAACTTAAGAAATGCATTAGCTAAGACATAGGTAGAAACTCGCATGAGCTAAGACTTAGGTTGAACCTACAACCTGTATGTAATAACATAATGCAATCTTCATGACTTTTCTTTAGAAATTTCTCTTTCTCATCTACTATGTTAAGACTCTCAGACAAAGAGATTTTGAGTTGTCATTTTTACCAAAAATATGACAAGTGGTCCTTGAAAAACTGGAGAAGGCTTTAAAAGATTCTTCTAAATATCTAATTAGTCTTATCAAGTACAGATCATCATAAAACTAATAAGCATCTTAGTTTGTATTTTTTATTAAAAAAATGGCCATGGATCTGGCTTGGTGCGTGATTTTGATTTGAGAGTTTTGAGGAGTATGTCTTGCTCTCCTTCCTTGCATTCTCATGAGAAAAATCCATTTAGTCTGAATAGCTACCACAGGCTGCATCCATGCACACCTAGCAGAAGCTTGTATACATATGATGTGGAGACACATCTTAACTTTAAAAACTTGTGTCCCAAGGCTAGAAAGAAGACTAAGCAGTTCAGAGCACTTGCTGCTCTTCCAATGGAGTTAAGTTGGATTCTCAGCACCTACATAGCAGCCCACAGCCATCTGTAACTCCAGTTACAGAAGATCCAGAACCTTCTGGCCTCTGTGGGTACCAGGCACACAAGTAGTGCATAGACATACATGCACGCAAAACACCCATACAGATAAAATAAAAATAAGTAAATCTTTTTAAAAAGAGAGATTAAAGATAAAAATCTCCTCCTGCTAAGGCATATTTGAGTTCTGTATGTGTGTTTAGTTTTGTCTTGATTATATTTATACAAACTAGTTTCTAGAAAAACCAGTGTAAAGTAGTGAGTCAAAAGCAAGGGGTCTGCAGCCAAGGTGCCTGGATCAAATCTTGGCTCTGATACTCATTAGTTGCAGGATCAATAATGACTAACTTGGCTGACATGCCTCCTTTTGGCTCTGGTTTCCTCATCTGGCAAGCAGAGATAATACCTACCTCGTGAGTTTGTTTTTTAATGTAAGACTCAAAGGGGCTAGTATGGAACAACTTGGCACAAAATAAGCACTGTAGAAATGTTTGCCAAATTATTATTAGTTGTCTTGCCTTACAGTACCAGGTCTGTAACTGTGCCGTACACATGATGTTATGGCCTTGTGTGTCCCAGTTCCCTGAGCTCAGTTTTGCCATAGCCCATAGCTTTGAAATCAAAAGATGCACACAGGTTTTTTGTTTGTTTGTTTGGTTGGTTGGTTGGTTGGTTTTTTGGTTTTTTGTTTGTTCCTGTTTTGGAGAGCCATTGGTAAGGTGAGTGCCAGGCCCAGGTTCAGGCATCAAGAAGGCAAGGTTCCAAGAGTGACTGAGAACAAGAAAAAGATTCAGTGACTTAACAGTCGCATCGCATCCAGAGAAAGCATTGGGTTTACTATTTTTCAAAACTCTAAACAGATTCCATAGGAGTGATTTCATATTTCAACCTCTACTAAAATCATCTTATTTTAAAAAAGCAATGAAGTGAATGCCTTTATCACAGGTAAAGACAGGGACAAAATAAGCTAGGATCTATTGAAACACATTCTGTTTCCTTTTACAAAACAGCTTAAAACATGCCCTGCGATATACAACCTTGCAGTTCCTGGTAGGCTTTGGCAGAGATTCACCCTGCCACACCACCCCCAACCCCAATCTCCACACCCTCTTCCTGGCCAAGCCAAGCACCTCCTTCTTAAGTTCCAAGCAAAAACACCCTTCAGTTTTAACTGCTCCCCATGCTTTATGGAATTGATTAAAGCCATACTCAAAGTCAAAAAGAAGCTTGAAAGAACATTTCCTGTTACCGCAGCACCGTGTGCCTCGTTCTCCATTAATGGCGTTTCTGCAAATTAGCACATAATGGGTTAAAAGCATGTTTATGTTAGCATCAAACTATCTGGCTTTTTTCCCCCCTCTAAGCAAGACAGTATTTTGCAAACCTTTAAAAGAATCTGCAGCAGATCTAATTGTGGCGCCATTCACTGGACTGTGGAGTAGGGCTGTGTCAGCACTTCCCGCGGGAACCCTGCCTTTAGGGGACTTAGTACTCAGCCATAAAAATTTGCTCTGGGCTAAAACTTGACATACAGCTTCAAACCAAGGAACACATTTTTGGGAAATCTATCTCTCTCCACCCCTCCCTCCCTTCCTTCCCTCTTCTTCTCCTCTTCCTCTTCTTTCTCCTCACCCTCTTTCTCCTCCTCCTTCCTTTATTTCTTCTTCATGAAGAAAAACGTAGTAAGACATGGAAAATTCAATATGCACTAGGTTTTTATTTGTTTGTTTTTTACTTATTTCTCCATCTGACACCAAGATACCTTGAGTATAAAGGAAATAGTTTTGATTTACTATTTTTGCCATGTGCACTTTTTTGCACAAAGAATATACAAAGTTGCAGGATAGCTTTCTAACTTTTCATCAAAACTTTGAAACTCTCCATGGCAGAGTCAGTTTAAGGGATTCGGAGTAAGAGGCATAGAGCCCCTCAGTCCTGTAAATTCAAATGAAGCCATAAGCCGCAAGTTAGCTTCAGAGACAACGTCTGTCTGTGTTAGTTTCATTTGGTTCCCTGCTGTTGTTTATGAACTGATTGTACTGTAAAATCTCCATTAGGGCCATTTGCCCCCATTTCATCTCATGTTTTCACTGGCTGCATAGATTGCTTATTTTTATCTTTTAGATAGTCTTGCAAAACATCTTTTAAACACCATGTTTTTATATTCCAATGTAATGCTGGATTGTAAAAACAAGGCAAGCCATTTATAAAGTGGGTATTTTAGAAATAAATTTAGACTTAAAATGAGATTATGGGGCTGGGGAGGTGGCTTAGTCAATAAACTATATGCAATTCATACTTGACCTGAGTTTATGTTCCCAGCACCCATGTACAAAACCAGGTAGAGTGGCCCTTTGCCAATAATTCAGGCACTGGAGAGGCAGAGACAGGTAGATGACCCAGGATCTAGATGGCCCATCTAGACAACTGGAGAGGTTGAGATTTCCTGTAGCAAAAATGGGAAAATGATTAAGAAAGACACCTGACATTGACTTCTAATTTTCGCACGCGTGTGCGCGCGCGCGCGCACACACACACACACTGAAATTAAAATGTTTGCTGTAAGTTGTGAGCTTCATTATGGACATGTTGTCTTTGTTGAGGCAAATGTTCTAAGAACCCTAGAAACAAAAGAAAGAAGATATTGTAAATGGGACCAATTAAAAAGAAGCTCAATACATATTTGTAAGTCAAGAACGAGAAAACAAACGAAAACAGAGTCAGTGGGATAGAACCATCTTAAAGGGTGCATGAAAAATGTAAGATTTCATACATAAGACTAAGGGAAATTAACATTGTATAATTAAGTAATAAAAAGCAGATCCTGAATAAAATTTGTACTAGGTTTTAATTTTGCATGTCACTAGCTCATATAATTTCATGAGTGTGAGTCATCTCTTTCATAGATGCTATTCAGGGTAAATGTAACTGAATACATTTATAGATTATCTTGTTCTTTGGATACTATGCAAGTCATATATATGTAGTCTACTTTTCACACAGATTCTTCTTTTTAAAGGACACTATAAATACATAAAGAATTATGAGCCATCAGCTCCTGAAAGGAATTCTTTATGTTTTATGTTGTGAAGCTAAATAAAATATTATATAATCCATACCCACATTTTGCTCTGATGTGATGTGCTCTTTTGATGAAAATTAATTCTACCTTTTTTACATCTACCTTGAACATATTTTAATATATATGCATGCATATTATATAGAGATATATAACTCATTGGACTTAAGAGACAGCAGAAAGATGTCTTAAGAGCAGCAGAAAGATGTCCCAAGGGCAACTTGGGAGTGTGTCTGGGGAAAAGATACTACTGACGGGATATTTTTCATCTCTGTATTTAAAGCATAGTGGATTCCATTGACTAACACTTTATTTTTCTGTCCAAGAGGTTTTTATTTCTTGGTGCCTCTTTTAACTGGGTACTCCATTAGTTTCTCATTTACATTGTAAGAACACCAATTTAAATATTTCCTAAGCATTGGGAGATTAGTTTTAATCAAAAGTAAGTATGATTGTATTTAATTTGTAAGTTGAATATTGTTTATGACTTTTTGAAAGCGCTCATCTGCACATGCATGTTATTATTTTGTGCAAACAAATCATGTCATTTGATCCCTGTTAGACATCAAAGCTTAACATAAAGTGTATCCTTTGTTTTGGTTCAGTAGCAATTTGATTTCGGGCCAAACATTGCATTGTTAAGGATGCTGTCTGGAGAGGCGGCTGGTTTGCCTACCTGCACTCAAGCCTCTGAAGGTCACTTTGATCAGCCATTTATGTTCCTCCCGAAGAAGAGGTTGTATGTCCTGAAAGCTGAGATCAAAGTGACAATAAGCTGTAGGGAAGAAAAAATTACGGAAAATTACACAGATAGTATTTTTTATTCAAGGTAATAGACTTGTAAGAAGAGATACAGGGTGAAATAGATGTGGTTCAAAAAGATAAACAGAGAGTAGATTTTCTTTTCTTTTCTTTCTTGCTTTCTTTCTTTTTTTTTTTTCAGGAGGGTAAAGGGAGAAGCTCCTGCTACTTTATTTAATCCCAAGAATGTCTTGAGTCATCTATGAACAGTAACCGTGACTAAATCTTTTAAAAAGACATTTTGCTTGGCTCAACCGAGCTTTGTTTGGTGAGGGTAATTCATGTATTACCGAATAATTCAATATTAACCGAACCAACTGGACCTAGCATTTTATAGCTTTGGTCTTTGTTTCACCTGGTTACATTTTGTAGCTTCACTGTACTCATCAAAGAGATAATTTAAGCTTCACAAAGAGACTAGGAAAATACACTAAAAGATTAGTTCTTGATCACTTATTCTTGATGCTTATCTATTCTGGGGTTTTTGTTTATTTTATTATTATTATTTTTAGACTGGACTACTGCTCAGAGTTTAAGCTCAGATGAGCAAGAGTAAGAGCTAGTAAATGGCTGGCAAAATGGTGGTTTGGTAGCGTTCTCCTCATTTTCAATGGCCTCTACCAAATCCTATTCTGAATTCTGAATCTAGACATCACCAGCTTCCTATTTTGCAGATTAGCATCTGGGCAAGCCTGTGCAGTTAAGCTTGAAGGGGATTTTGGAAAGTCTCAGTACACCCAGCAATTTTAGGGCTCTAGCACCTGAGAGATCTGATTCTGTTCGGGACCGCCAGAGATGATGAGTGGGTTGTGTTGCAGCTCTTCTGCTGTAGTTGAAACATCCCATTTTGCCATATTGTTAACCAGGCAGTATTTCTGAATTATGAATTAACTCTATCAGAACCACTCTCATTGTTTTACTATTATGAATGGAATCTTGTGTCTTTTCAAACTCTCAGTGGCATGGTCTGAGGCAAGGAAGTGGAAAGCCCAAAGGGGAGAGGAAAATCCCCTGTGGTGATTCTACAGAAGGGCTTCTTCGTCATTCAGATTTCTTAGAACAATGGCCTTAAAAAGTCATTAATCAAGTCCAATAAGCTTCTATAAAATGTTATATAGCAGCTAGCCACCTAAAAGATTCCTCTTATTGTGTGACCAGGGAGAACCTGGTCTTGATTGTGGATATACTCTGGAGTCTTGTGAAGCTCAGAGAAAAGCTAGCTCATCCAGGACACTAACTTCGATTTTAATTGGTTAACAAATATCTAGTGTTTTCATTAAAAGTGATGGATCAACTGTCCCCTGGCTGTCTGTTCAGGGGTAGAAATGGGGTTTCTAGAGACCATAAAGTTTCAGCTGAAAATGTCTGCTCCTAGGCTTTCTCCAGTCTGGGAGAGGTCCTAATCTCATCCCTACAGTTTTATGTGGAAAGTGTTGCTGAAGGAATTGCTTATAGAATTTGCTTATAGACTTTGAGGTCAGTTATTTCATCTCCCATTCTTATTTTGTATATTCAAATATAACCAGATAGAATTAAAATAAAATAACTACTCTAAGTAATAAAAGAAACTGTGGTATGTTTCAGAGGAGCCCTGTGTGACTTCAGACTAGGAAGGACATACCTTCTCTAAGGATGTCGGTTTCCCGGATAGCCATCCCAAGTCAAGTAGAATTTACCCAGTGGAGAGCAGAATACACATCTGCACGGTTCACAGATAGGCTCTAATGAGTAAGAGCTTATTCATGTATTTTTTCTGACTTATTTAAGTTTTTTCCAGTTCATTTTGAAAGCAAATGACATTTAGCACTGATATCTTAAAAAATGTCAACCTACTTTTTTACTTATAATAATTTTTACTTCTTCAAAATAGCAAGTAGATGAGATATGAAATCTTTTAGGGAGAAGAGCTACAAATGCCTTTGGCAAGAGTTTGAGAATGATTTATCATCCTAATTAACAATGGTTTGCTTTCCTGTGTATTATCTCTCCCTGGATAAGCAAGTTCTTTCAAGGGCAGGATTTCTATGGAACAGTTTTAAATTGTCCCATTTCCTTCATAACAACCTGTCTTGCATAAAAAGCCCCTCCTAGAGAGCTGACGGAGGAAGAAAAACAGCAGATCCTGCACTCAGAGGAATTCCTCATCTTCTTTGACCGAACAATCCGAGTGATTGAAAGAGCTCTAGCTGAGGACTCTGACATCTTTTTTGACTACAGCGGTCGAGAGCTGGAGGAGAAAGATGGGTTTGTTGCTTATTATACATTTTGAAGGACGTAGTGTGATAAATTGTGGTTTCGATTGCCTTAGTACTCTTTTGTAGGATGTGGGATCCCTCTGGGCTGCCTAAGCTGGTCCTGCACTGGACTCAACTGATAGTCTAGGCTCAGTTTCTTCACTGCTTCGTCCGGATGCTAGCCCAGCTTAACTCATTGATTTTAGATACATTTATGCACTTACTAGGCAAACCCTAAGTCTAGCAAATGAGAGGAATATGGAATTCCAGGTCTGATCTTACCAACTATCTTTGACTGTTGGCTTTGTTTATAACTTCTGGCTTAGCATTTCCTTGTAATTATCATGTGCCCCTATGAAATTCTTTTGAACTTGATATCAGCAGTCCAGTCCAGGTGATAGAGACAGAGCCATACACATTGTCCTTTGAGGAAACATTCCCCTGTGCAGCTAGGGGAGATCTGTAGTAGATCTGCTAGATTGACTCTTGCTGGCTAAACAAACAGGAAACTGGAGAAAATAAACAAGAGCTATATAGGGAAACAAGAGAGGTAAGAAGCAGTCTGGAACATGCATCGTCCTTTTAGTCCTATAAGGTTGTGCATGTGTTACATGTGCATATTATCGGAAACGCATACGGCAAAGAGACATTTACAGATAAAACAAACCAAATCTATCCAAAGAACTTAGGGGACAGGGAGTCCACATGACTTTCTCCACTCCTGTGATTTATATGTTAGAAAGGACAGGAGCTGCCAGCCATCTCCATGGGGTATCGGTACCACTTTATAAGACTCTTATGAAGCAGACATAGTTGGATTGTTCCTATAGATTTTGTCTGGGAACAATGTGTGAAGGTAGGTAGCCTGCTTTTTTGCATCAAATTTGATTTTTTTTAACTATGTCTAAACTTCAAATTCAAATGCATTCTTAAAGGACAAAATGATATGGTTATTATAGCAGAGGCATGGTAATTATTTAATTTCAAGCAGTGTTCTGAAAACATTCTCAACAGTTTGGCATGGTTAAACTGCACCGAGGAGATAAGCAGCCGAAATTTGCATGCTCTACCAATAATTAGCTTCTTTTTAAAAAGCCATTTCTAGTGGCTCAGATGGTTGTGACAGTCTCCCTTTCTATCTGAGTACATTGGCCCACTACCATACTGCTTTTCTAACAGGACTGAGTAACATCCATCTTACCTAGAGCTGCCCTAGGATTAATGGGTTCTAGGAACAAAGGGGTGGACACGGAAACCTTGCTATGTCAGCTCATCAGAACTTAGATATTTTCTGAAGCTAGGCTACTTGTTCTGAACAAGAGCTACCAAGAAAAATAGTACTGATGGAACATAGTGGAGTAAAGTGAATGGAGAAAGGGTGACTGTAGACAGACTCCTGGACTGAATGAAACCAAAGCAGTTTAGGCAGATTCTTTTGCATATCCAGTAGCGGCTGGAACAGAACAGGCATTACTCAATTTAAGCACACAGGCCCTTGAAGGAACTGAATGACCAGTGCAGAATTCTTTGAAGGCAGTACCAAGGTCAGGTGAACGTTAGCCAAATACACACTGGCCAACTTGCAGTCAGTCCTCTGAGGCCCAGTGGTCCTTTGGTCAATGACTGACACGGGTAATGACTGGAATACTCTTGTGATTCCCCAGCTCGCCACCATACCTGTCTCATAGCAGAAATGATCACCTACTGTTACTCAAGGAGGCAGCCACGAAGGCCAATCACAATTCACAGATGGAGACATGGATACCATTAGGGGCCTAATAGTACAGAAGTTATTGATAGCAAGAAACTCCCTTCATTTTATGCCCCTCTAAGAGCAGAGAGATTTACATGTTTCTATTTAATCTTACTGTGTGTATAGTGTGTATACTCAAGTAGAAGTGAGAGGCAAGCCTTGGGAGTCAGGTTCTCCTTCTACCAAAGGATCAGGGAACTGAATGTGGAATATCAGACCTGCACAAGTATTTTTATCTGCTGAGCACTTTTGCTGGCTGAGGGAAGTTTTTAATAGCCCTGCTTCAGGCTAGGGACAATTAGAGGGAAGAAAATATTTCAAGACTGACTAAGATAAGCTAAAACAAATTTGACATTTACAGCAGGATCAGAACAAACACTAAAAGACTTTCTGAGCCAGTAGAAAGAGCATTTTGTAAAGGAGAATATCTTTAATTCATGTACTTGTGGTCATGTGCTAGTGTCTAGACACACCTCTGTTCTGGAACCTCACTTTTACCTCTGTTACTTAACCTACCTTAGGGATGTGCAGGCTGGAGCCAACCTCTCCTTCAACCGTCAGTTCTACGACGAGCATTGGTCTAAGCATCGGGTGGTCACATGTATGGACTGGTCTCTCCAGGTAAGAATTAGTGCTGGCCAGACAAACTTGACTTGTGTTTTTATGATATTTGTATGGTAAAAAAGATAATTGTTATTTTATTTTGGATATATTTACTAATATAGGACTCTCTTCTTTCTGCCCACTGGTTTTTGTTCACATTTTTCGGAAGTTTGGAGGGTTAATTATCCGTTCAGCTATTGGTACTTATGAATGAATATGCTCCTGGAAACAAACAAGCAGCCAGACCATTCTTTACAGGGAGTTTCTTAAGTGTAGTCACTCTTGCTTTCCTACTGACCAACTTGATGAGTTGACAACCTAACCTGTTGACTATACAGGAGTCACTATGCCCAGCACTGAGCAGCTACGAAATGTATAAAAGCACACAGTTAAGTTGTGGTGAAGTCAGAATTCGAATGCATGTGGTCTGAATTTTGAGCTCATGATTTTGTTTTTATCTGTATAATTTGCATGCCAAGCACTATAGCAAATGCCTTGAAAGCGTCATCTTATTTCACCATCAAGGGAATTATATAAAACAGTCATTATCAAGATTTGCAAGCTATAGCTGAAGAAACTGAGGCTCAGTAAATGCTAAGTAACTCGCTCACTTTCACTCGGGGACAGGATAGCCCATATCAAGCCTTGCAATGCTCTACTGCATAAGTTTTAACTGCTTTTCCCCTCAAAGAAAAGTGCTTATGAAGCTGAAACAAGAAGAGTTTGAGAGTGATAAGTGGTCCAGACAGACAACAAATGTTGTTTCAGAGTGGAGTATATGAGGGGGCCACTCTCTGGTCACCTCTCAGAAGACTGACCTGGGCACAAAAGGAGAAAATGATGTGGGTAGATAAGCAATGGGATATAACAAGGGTCTCATTTAATCTCAATGGGAATTGGGGGCGAGTGTGATCCCCATAACTGTATGGTCAGTAGCCACCAATTGGGTGGGAGTCCTCTGCTCCTGCACCCTCTTTGATATCCAAACAACAGAGCACAGAGACCACGACTGTACAAAGACTAAGACAGTTAAGCTTGCTCAGTCTCTCTGCAGTGTGTGGGTGGTCTGTGAGCATGGCCTGGTGTTCAGAGAAATCAGATCCAAGCCTTAGGAAACACTTAGCTTGGAGTGTTCACTTATTCATGGTCTGGAAATCACACAGAAGCTTTATCTGACACATCCCCCAACCAAGGCAACTGCTAGTGGTTCCCAAGTCAGCTGCTAACGCTCTCTGAAGAGACTGTTGGGCTACCCCAGCCTCCATGTGTGGTTGCATGGGTTTGTTTCCACAAAAGTTCCTTCCCATGTGGCATGTGTGTCTAAGGAAGTGAAACTGGAAAGCATAGAAATTCCTCCAGGGAATTTCTCTTATATCTCCCTTTCTTTCCCCCTCTTCCTCTCTGCTCCTCCCCTCCTCCTCTTCCTCCTCCTCCTCCTCCTCCTCCTCTTCCTCCTTCCTCTCTCTCTCTCTCTCTCTCCTGTCTACACTATGGGAATTGATTTGAAATTGTAAGGCATGAATTAGAAAATTTCTTTAAAAAATAGAATCCCTAAAATTCTGTGTTTTAACACTTTTGTGAGTTCAAAGAACCAGCTTTTCATGCTTCTGAGATAAAGAGACACTCTGAATTGGAGTAGGCACACTTGGACATAGTAGGGCAAAAAAGAACAATGTGATATAGGCTACGGTGTAATGGCAGGAAGGCCTTGGATTTTCTTGTGTAAAAGAAAATGGGACCGCAGAGAGAAAAGGAAAGAAACATGAGAGATAATTCTGCTTTATATTTTGAATTCAGTAGGCAATAATGCTCTAATTTTGCAATAAATATCATATAAACACTATTCTCACATAAAAACAATCTGTCCACTTAACACTCTGGCTACTCTTCCATCTATTCAGAAATGTTTAGCACAAGAATACTGTCTACAGCCAATGTGTAAGTGTGTGTATAAAGTCAGATTTTACATTGGACACACAGTATGTATGTACCCCTCTCCTATGTAAAATCCGTCCTTCAATCTCCTAGCCACACAAGACACTAACCTGAATAGTCTTCAAAACTCTGTCTAGTTATGAATTCAGTCAGGTTTGGAGAAGCAAAAGAGAGTCCTGACTAGCACTAATTCAAGGCCATCACCACTTGGAGTTGATGAGCACTTCACGCTGTGTTCCTTTTCTTGCCTAGCTTAGACTCCTTGCTGGCCTCTCTACATCTAGTCTCAGAATATAGAGTTATTATAATCATTTTTATCATTTGTAAAGGTTGGTTATATTTATTGAACAATTTACTTTTTGTACTATCTCCTTCTTCCCTTTCCTCCCCCTTCCCACTTCCATGTGTCTGCCTACCTTGTTCCCTCTTATATTCATGTCCTTTGAATATATATATGCACATATATGTATATACATATATACATGGGTATACATATATATACATACTCATACATATGCACACATATGTACATTTGTACATATCTGCATAAATATATATGCACATATGCACATACACATATACATGTGTACACACATATATACCCATGTGCATATCTGCATATATATACATATCTGCATTTATACATAAATACACATATGCACATATACACATACATGTATACACACACATACCTATATACACAAATGTACATATGCACAAATATGTATATAGAACCTGCTGAACCTATTGTATTTATATGACTTCAAGGACTGAATAACCAATTAGGGGCCTCATCCCTGGGGACAAGTAATTCTCCCTCTCTCATCACTTCTTAGTTGCCTGTAGTTCTTTGTCTAGAGCTACCAACCCATGAGATTTCCTTCTTTCATGATAGCATGTTTATTGTTGTTATTTTTCGTCTCCTGTTTAGGTAGACATATTGTTGAGGTATCTTGTGTGTAGCTTTCCTGTCATGTCTAGGAGACACACTGCCATTTTCTGGTCCTCTGAGTCTTACAATTTCTCTACCTGTCTTACTCAAGTTCTCTCAAGCCTTAGATGCAGGAATTATGTTGTAGATGCTTCAACTGGATGCAAGCACCCCATGATCAGTTATATTTTGAACAGGCATGACGTATTATAATGGTTCTGTCTGCTATAAAGAGAGGCTTCTTTGATGAGATATGAGAACTACATTTGTTTGTGTGGATATAAAGATAAGTATCCCAAATGAAGTTGGGAATTAAATTGGATTAGTATTTACATTTCAAATGATATCTCCTCTCCTTGTTTCCCCTCGGGAAAACAAAAACAAAAAACAAAAAACAAAACAAACAAACAAACAAACAAACAAAACCCTGTTATCTCCCCCTCCCCCTGCTCACCAACCCACCCTCTCCCGATCCTTGGCCCTGGCATTCCCCTACACTGGGGCATAGAACCTTCACAGGACCAAGGGCCTCTCCTCCCATTGATGACATATTAGGCCATCCTCTGCTATACATATGCTGCTGGAGCCATAAGTCCTACCATGTGTACTCTTTGGTTGGTGGTTTAGTCCCTAGGAGCTCAGAGGGTACTAGTTAGTTCATATTGTTGTTTGTCCTAGGGGACTGCAAACCCTTCATCTCCTTGGGTCCTTTCTCTAGCTCCTTTACTGGGGACCCTGTGCTCAGTCTGATGGATGACTGTGAGCCTCTACTTCTGTATTAGTCGGGCACTGTCAGAGCCTCTCAGGAGACAGCGATATCAGGCTCCTGTCATCCAGCACTTGCTAGCATCCACGATAATGTCTGGATTTGATGACTGAATATGGGAAGGATTCCCAGGTTAAGATGCCTGATCTCACCAGCCCCAGGAAGCTGGCTACCTTTCCAATACCAAGCATGATTTCCCTTCTGCAAATGTGCCTTAAGTCCAATTAGACAGCCTTTGGTTGAAGCTAAGATATGACTGTCACTACTGCACTTTAGGGATATCTTGCTTTACTGGTCACTGTGATTCATAGGCAACACAGCTTGGCCAAACTATGGCTGTTCCCCTTCCATAGGAGCTTGCATAGTATCTTCTGGTATTTCAAAATCTAGTCCTCAGGGAAAAGGTGTTCATGTCAAATCTAGCTCAACTCCTACAAGTCCTGTGTCTGAAGTGCTTGCAGTCTTTAGCAAAGGAGGTTACCTTCACCCTCTGGGGAACAACCAATGGCAACTGCAGTAGAGTATATTGCTTTGGGAGTCTCTTGGACTCACCTGATCAGCAACTCCAAAGAGGGTGTTTCATGCCTAGTACTGGAGGATTTTAGTCTACAGCTCTTAGGGATAGGCAGTGTTATCAGCTCAAGTGACATAGCTTTAGAAGTAATAAAGTGAAAAACAGAGGTCTGGGAATGTAGAAATAAAATTTCACAGTAAAATAAGGGGGAACTCTTGTAAGTAGCAAGCAGCGTGGAAATAAAGTTTTAGAGTAGCAAGCAGCAGCTTCAGCCACTTGGCTAAGTGTTTTCTGAGAAGCACTAAGAAGCTGTGTTCCAGAGATAGCCAAGGGCATGCTGTAAAAACAAAGTTTTGATGGTCAGAATGTTGAGACAGAATGACCAGGCCATTCTGACTAAGCTATGTAAAGCCAAAACAAAAATAACTGGTAGTCGCAATGATGTGAAAACAAAATTAGCAACCTCGAAAGAACCCCCCAACTGCTCCCTGTAGTGAATTTCAAAAAAGACCACAAAGTGTCACCCTGACCTTGCTGATGACAATTCCCCCACCACCACCTAGTTACTCAGCCCCTTCCCAGGGACTTTTCAAGGCCAGGTGCAGAGCTGGATAGGAAAGTTGGCTGACTAAGCCAAGAACAGCCCCCTGAACAAGCCAACCAATGCCTGATGAGATCCTTTGTCCTGTTTCCCATCAACCAGAGTAAGCCAGCTAGCCTTGTTGCAGAAATCTGCCCTCTGTAAAGTATAAAAGATGTGTGCTTTCTGAGTTCGTTGTTGTCTCACCTTGCATGGTTGAGCAACCCCACGTGCATTGGCCACGCATGTTGAATCAATAAACCTCATGTTATTGCAACGATCTATTGTCAGTCTGTGTTCTCTGGGTTGAGCCAAGTTTACTACACTTTAAGTTCATAAACTATACAATTCCTTGTGTTTTTAAAACATTGTTAGTGTTACTTTTCCCTCCCCATCTCTGTCCTTCTGATTTGCTTCTCTACCTTCTCCCTAATTAACTCCCTGCCCATGTCTCTCTTGTATCATGTCTTTTCTCTCTCTCTCTCCAACCCCCCAATCACCTCTTTTTTATTTTTCTTATTTCTGAAGTTCCTCTATGCTTTATACTCACACCTGAGGATATGGAACCAGGAACTGCAGACGAGGAAGAATATACAGTGTTTATTTTTCTGGATCACTTTATGCAATATAATCTTTCCTCAGTCCATCCATTTACTTGAAAAATTTATGATTTAATTGTTATTTTTACATCTGTATAGCAGGCTGGGCAGTGTTGACGCATGCACTTGGGAGGCAGAGGCAGGCAGTGGGATTTCTGAGTTCGAGGCCAGCATGGTCTATAGAGTGAGTTCCAGGATAACCAGGGATACACAGAGAAACCCTGTCTTGAAAAAACAACAACAACAAAAAACAACTGTATAGCAATCCATTGTGTATACACAACATTTTCATGATGCCTTCATCAACAGAAGGACATTTAGATTGTTTCTGCTCCCTAACTATTGTGAACAGGGCAGCAATGAACATGAATGAGTGGGTATCCAGGAAAGAGGATGCCTATTTCTTTAGACACATGCCAAGGAGTGGTGTAGCTTAATCATATGCTAAATTTATTTTTAGTTTTTTGAGACTTCTTACCATTTTTGCTTCTTAGATGTCCTTCCCAGCTGTCTCATTGAAACATCCACCCCTACTGAGAGTCACTTTTTCTATCTTCACCCTCAGCACATGCCCATGCTTCTAAAGAATCATGTGATACCTTCCTCCTAGCACATTGTTTTTGCTCTAATTTTGAGCTGATGTTATCCTACATGCATCATGTTTCCCACTAGCCAAGGGTAAGCTCCTATAGAACAGAAGTGTTAACATGAATGGTCTTGTCCTATGCTGTACTTAATGGCACATTTCATTTGTGTAGTGAACACAATACCACAGTGGACATATAGGGATGTAAGCCTTTGATCCCAACTGATTTACATAGGGTTCCTCACACTGTCATTCATGAGCATTATGACTTAGAACATGTCACTTACCTAAGGATTCATCTTCTTTGCCTGTAGAAATGAGTAAACCATTATCTTCTTTATACAGACCTGAGTAACAAGTGAGTTATGACGGTGCCCAGCTCAGTGCCTAGAACATGAGGTCCACTTAAAGAATTCTGGCTCTATTGACCCCAGGAAATATTAGATTCTGTTTCTCCTGAAGATATAACTGGCCTTGAGAGAAAAGTTAGTAATTTCTGGGTAAAATTCGTCTAAATTAAATATAGGATAATCTAGTCCTTATGTGTAATTAAGCAACCAGAAAGTTCACAATTGTTCAAAAGTATAATTTTAAACATTTAAATTTCCATAGTTACTTGGAAACTTGATAATGAGTAAATATGACTAGACATGCTCAAACAAATAGTTTTTTTAAAAGAAGTACAAGAAGACACTTTGAAATCATACCAGTCTGCATTAGATAACATGTAAGTCAGTCCTTTTACACCTTGTAATTCCTCTTATTGAAAACTTTGCCAAAGGCATTTTCCTGGAGTTTTCACCATCGCACAGCCTGTTTGCTAAAGAAACTTGAAAGCCAAGCAAGTTAAAATATTTTTAGATGGAAAAAAAAAGAAAGAAAAGTAAAGCTGCAAGTGGCTGTGAACGATGAGACCCAGATGTGAAGCTGTGGGATGCTATTCCAGACACATCTGGCTGCTCTCTGGCCCCTGAGGTAGTGGTGTCAGTGTTTATAGACTTGCCTTTTCACATGTGACATAGTTAAACTTCAGATGGACAGTCTGGAGACTTCTGTGTTTATCTGGATGTTAGTTTCATTGAACGGGCTCTGAATCAAAGGCCTTGCTTAATAGGCTTTGATTCATCTGCTAAGGAGCATTTTCTAATAAAGAATGATGACTTCCCTTGGTGGCCACATCCATGTGTGCTACAGTATGCCTCTGTAGCAACCAGTAAGCTGTAATTCTATAGTTAAAAGAATGAATGAGCCACATTGATGACTTAGATTTAGTTATGGTTCATATGAAGGAAAAGTCAAAGTTTATGTTTATATTAAGTATTCTTCAGTCTGAATATATACATAGTATAGCAAACAGGAAGAGAAAACTAGATTACATGTGAGACAAGGATCATATGAGCTCTAATAATTCTGGTGTGTATTAGAGGCCCTCATGAGAAGCCTAGGTACGAACGGCATTTTGGGAAATGTGTTCTAACTTGGAGATTGCTCATGAGACTCTTAGCTATTTCTTAATGCTCCATACAGAGTTCATGTTTTCAACATCTCTTTAAAGCCTTCCTTGTTATTGCATGACTATGCTTCTTACCTTTAAGCATTTAATTATTATGGTGTTTGATAACAAAGGAACTAATATTTATGCTGATCACAGAGATACTGAAATAAAAGAGACTTTCCAAGATCAAAATGATGAATTATTCAATAAACTTTTTTACCTTAACACATCATATGTTTGGGTTTATTAAACTATGAGTTCAGAGATAAAACAGCGTAGTAACAGCAAGAACACCCTAATCCTAATACTCAAGGACACTGTGATCTAGGGAAGACACAGTGAGAAAGGAACACAATACAACTGAACAAGTGTGTTAGTAGGGGCATAAAAGCAAGGATGCTAAGAGGCAAGGGAGGGATAAATGGTGAGAATTATCTAGAGGACTTAGTATCTTTATTCACTCTCAAATATAATGAGGTCAACAACACAGAAGGAGCTTCCAGAGAGCATGTTATCAGAATCATAGGTACAGAGGTAGTAGCTAGGTGCTTCATGGTTAACTGGTAAGTTTGAGTAGAGTGTGTTTAAGAGTGAAAGAAGCCGGGCGGTGGTGGCACACACCTTTAATCCCAGCACTTGGGAGGCAGAGGCAGATGGGTCTTTGAGTTCGAGGCTAGCCTGGTCTGCAAAGTGAGTTCCAGGACAGCCAGGGCTACACAGAAAAATCCTGTCTCGAAAAACCAAAAAAAAAAAAAAGAGTGAAAGAAAAAAGCCATAAGACATTAAACAAATGCAATAGAGAAAGGCAGGTCAATAAGGACCATTCTCGTGAAAGCCATGATGAGCCATTAATTGTCATGCTGAGGGTAACTTATCAAAACATACTTTACAAGTTCATCCTGACAAAGGTTGGAGTAGGGAGGAGGTGGTCACAGGTTATGGGAAGCCTGATATGAATGTGTCTTTTTATGTCTGAACCTATAGCTTGAGAAATCCCAGCCTATGGGAACAGGAAGCAAGTCTGATACCTTCATCAGACAAGAGGGTAATTTTGGTGTCTCTGCCCTAAAGAATGAAAACAAATGTAAATTCAAAATGCATGCAGTACATAGTGGTAAACAGCATTTGGGAAAGCAAAAAAGGAACATGGAAAGATGGAAATAGACCATCAGGTTTGGCCAGTTAGGTGAATACCACGTCTAAGGTACAAACTTGGTGGACTACAGGGAGAGCAGGAAGCTCTGTGGGAAAGCCTATCGAGTATATTTTCTGTGTTCCTTCTGGTGTTGATAGTTTTTGTTCATCCTGATCAAACTCAAGTGTGCTGTCAAATATTAATACATATCACTCTGATAAATATCAAGCCTAGAAGACATTTGAAAATTATCAACATATTAAGCTTACAAAAAAATACTGTCATCTACAGGATAACCTGGTAAGAAGGTAAAAATAAAAGGAAAAAATAAGAAGAAAGAGAATCGCCTTGTCTGGGAATGTAGTTAACAAAAGGAGCATCTGCATGGGTTTTACAAAGTAGCCAAGAAAGAAAATCAGCACAGAAAGTTGTCATGGAAACCAATATAGAAGAAAGAAGAGGGTAGCCCAAAGTGATTGACTCTGTAGGATCTGAGCATGTTTCCAGTTTAGTGACCATTCATACACACACAAAAATGAGAGACAGAAAGAAGGGTGTGGATTTGATAGTAAATGTGGCAAAACTTAAAAAAAGACAGGACCACTTGAAATGTGTAACCCAGCACACATGTGTAGGATGAAAAGTCCTTATGAGCCAGTAGTGGTACACACTGATAGCCTATATTGTAGACATGGATGTAGTAGGGTCATGAGAAAATTCCTATGCTGTCATCTTAATGTCATGAATCCTTGTGACCTCTTTCATTTAGTACCCTGAGCTGATGGTCGCCTCTTATAGCAACAACGAAGATGCTCCCCACGAACCAGATGGAGTGGCCTTGGTTTGGAACATGAAGTTCAAGAAAACCACACCAGAGTATGTCTTCCACTGTCAGGTACGAGTCAGCAGAGTAAAAATAATTCCTATCTCCTACCACACTAAACACAGTTCAAGCTGTCCTGCATCTGTCTGGGGTTGGGAAGAAGAACTGAGTTTAAAAATGGAATTGTTGACAATTTTGGAAAATTCCCCCCACAGTAACCTAATGTTTTTGGAAAGTGGCAGCCCTGCTCAAATGGTTAGAAAGCCTGGTTGGGAACTGTGTGTCATTTTCTTTCTATTTAAAACAGTCCCCATGAGGATGAGTTTATAAAGACCTCACACTTATGAAGAAATTGTGGTGTGCCACTTCCTCTGCTTAGGGGCAGCATATGCTAGCCCACCCATGTGTGCACCCTGAAAGCATTACCAGCCGCGTTCCCTCCTGTCTCGGAAACACACTTCAATGGATGTTGTCTTTCTAAGTCTATAGGTGCCATATTGTTTTGGAGAGAATGATACTTTTGCATCTGAGTTGGGGGAAGCTTTACCACCAACATTACTTGAATTGTTGAGAAAGGTAGATGCGGTTTCTACTTTGAAAGTGCAGATTCTATCAGAGCATGGGGGGTGTTTTACTCCTTGATTCTAATGGCACGTGATTTCTCTTCTGTTTATCACACTGGCACTGAAATTAGGCCACGCTTGCATGCATTCAGCTTTGTTCTATTGCCACTACTTTGCTCAAATGACAGGCCTTTGTGTTGGCCGGTATACCAATCTCTTTATTAATGAGATTATGCATAGGAAAATGGAAAGCATGCATTCTACCTCAAAATTTCAGTTCATCAAATATTAGAATTTGGAGGCTCCGAGAACTCCGAATACACACATCTAAGGAGATGGGGAAGCAAATCTGCTTGCCTCATCCTGGGAAGCTTTGTGCCATGTTGTATCTAAGACCCGAGTATCTTTTTGAACTGAAATATGTTTACACTTTAGAACATTATCAGATATAATTTGAGGAACAGGAGCTGCTAGGATAAAGGCCTAGCTTCAACGTGATTGAGTAACCTCTAAACTCTGCCCATGTTTTTCTAATTTGCTATCTCACAAACGACTTAACAAGAAGTCTAGGCCTGCATAGTAAATAACCTTTATTTTCTGAACCTTTGAAATGAGAACAGGTTTTTTTCTTTTCCTTTCTTTCTTTCTTTCTTTCTTTCTTTCTTTCTTTTTAAGATTATCAAGTTTGTCAGCCTGATAGGCTCTTTTTGTAAACATAGAAGCACAAAATTCTAATTCCGTTCAGTTGTAAGGGTTTGCTGAATTGCCAGGAAAATACTATAAGGCTTATGGGATAAGGAGAAGCACATTTTTGAAAGCCAGGGCCTTTTAAACTATTTTGATATACAGAAAGCATATCTTTAATTTTAAAACTCCAAGAAGTAGCCCATGCTGTTTCAGTCAATGCTTATGATGTTTATCATAACTTAAAGTTTTCTAATTATATTAACTGAGTACTGGTGGCCTGTGGCAATAATTGATAATATGGTTAATACTCACAGTATTATATAGTACACAGCCAATAGGATCCTGATATCACTGAGTAAAGAAGACCAAGCCTTTGAAATTATCAGAATCATTTTAATTATTTATTTTGTCAGGTCACAAAGCTAATGCCAGCACTGACTGAGCCAACATCCTTTCTTCCTTCTCATGGTGGCTTGGGTATGATTTACTAAAGACTTAAATTATCATTCAGCTTTAGTTTTAGTTTCTCATTTAAATGGTCCAATATATGTGTTTTAGAGGAGAATATGGTTCTGATTTGATTTGATTTTATTAAAATCCAGAGGTTATGTGAATAAGCAAGATAAAGTCACACAAGAATTACAAAAAGATGTTGAATAAAACTTCTTCCTCTTGGTGCTGGAGAGTTGGCTCAGAGATTAAGGGCATTTGTTACTCTTGCAATGGATCCTAGTTGGATTCCCAGCACCCACTTGAAGACTCACCACTCTCTCAGGCACCAGGCATGCATGTGGTGTATGGATATGCAGATGGATAAAGCACTCATGCTCACAAAATAGAATAAATCTAACAATAAATAGATAGATAGATAGATAGATAGATAGATAGATAGATAGATAGATAGATAAATGTAAGTAGATTCTTAAGGAAAACAAACAAAACCAAAGAATAAAACATATCTCTTCATTTCCTAAATTGCCCCTACTGTCTTTAATTCATCAATGGGCCAGAAGCAGAAATGGCAATTTTAAGTTCTATCTGCTATCCTCTGGAATATTTGGGCTTCTACCCGAACTGGATAATTTGATCATCATATTGGTGCTGAAAACTGTAAAGACTCTAAAATATCAAGTCAAAGCTATTTAATTTAGTTACACGTGCATCTGAAGATATCTAATAGCAGAACAATGTTCCCAGATATAAAATAGGCAGTTCCTGTACATGACCTAGACATTCATAAAAGGCTTGTTTAGGAAACCACACTGTAAAAACATCCAACCTGCAGAATGTAGTTTTACTCTACTGTCTAGTCTGTGCTATTATTTAGCAGAACTTGAGCATTCTAACTAAAGCAACTGCAGGGACCAAACTGTAGAACCAGCTTTCCAAAAGGTGAAAAGAATGAGTCTGGACCCTTGCAAGGAAGGAAAGAATGATAGACATGACAGTCAGTTCTCTACATCTCCTGGTTCTGTATGCACACAGTCAACTCACTGTGGTCTGAGAATATCTGAAAATAAACCATCTCTATCAAACACACACATACTTTTTGTCATTATTCTCTGAGGAATATAGCAATAAGATGTATTCCACTTGCATTACATTAGTTATTGCAAATAGTCTAGAGACTGCTTTAAGCATACAGGGAGATATGTACAAGATAAATGCATGTTTAACCCTTTTACATAAAGATTTGTGTATCTGCAGATACGTAAAGGAAGGGAGGTGCTGAAACCAGTCACCACAAGAATACTGAGGCACAACTCTACAGAATCCTTCTAAAGATCCCCAAGATAGATTAGGTGGGGTTTTGTTCATTTTATTTTCACAGAAAAATAGAACCAATGGGAAATATATATCAGATATTCAAGAGATAAAGGAGTCCTTTGAAAGGGAGGAGAGAGAGACTTTTAAATGAATTTATTCATAAATTTCGAAGGTGGGCAAGCCTAGAATATGTAGAGCTGACCAGAGGGTGGAAATTTAGGTAGTGGTGGATGTTGTGGTCCTGAGGCTGAACTCTGAAATCTATATGACAGGCCAGCGAGTAAGAACTACCATGCCGCCAAAGAATCAATTCTTCTTTGGAAAACTCCAGCTTCCTCTCTGAAGGCCTTTGGCAAATTAGATGAAGCCTCTCTCGTTTCTGAGGACAATCTGCTTTACTCTAAGTTTACTGGTTTAAGTATTAATCATGTCTAAAATTCACTTTCCACTGACACTAGACTACTGTTTCATCCATAAACTGGGCTCCACATGATAGCCAAGTTGACATAAAGTTAATACTTTGATTTTATCCAAAGCAATCCAGGAAACTAGCATCTTCCATATCTTCTAAAGGCAAGCTAGTGACAGGTCAGTTTGGGATAGCAAGCAAATAAGTTCATCCATAAAGCCTAACTTGAGAATATGAGCATCCCTTGCAGATAACAAAACACAAAATTGAGATCAGATCGTGGGGAACATGTCTATGGTACTAATTCTCTTCACATACACAAGTATTTAAGAATCTATTTTTTTACTTTTTTTTTTTACCATAAGCTCTCAGTGGCTACAGACTAGAAACTGGCTCCAAAGAATGATGAAACAAGATAAATACCCACAGATGGAACAGCTAAGTTGAAATCGGTTGGTATTTCCCCCAAAGACCGCATCCTGGGTCATCCTGTACCAGTTAGGGTTGCAAGCAGATGTAGACATGTGGCCTTCTGCTGTGGAGGGAGGAGCGTGACTAGAGAAGAAATGAAGCAAGCTGAGCTTTTGCCTTGGCTGACTGTCACAGCCACCTGGGTGATTTTAAAATGAGCTATGCCTGGCTTGCATCCTCAGAGATAACCTTAAAAGTTCTTGATCCCTGGGTATGACTCTGTGACACCCTGATGTCCTTTGTGGCGTCAATGGGCAAGCACTAGACCTATAGCAGATTATCAAAGCTTTCTCCTGGCCGCCTAGCACTATCATCATCATCATCATCATCATCATCATCATCATCATCATCATCATCATCATCATCATCATCATCATCATCATTATCTTCTAACCTGACAGGGAAATTTGGAGAGCCAACACAACTCACATTAATGTGGGCTCTCCGACTTGGCAGCACACTCCTGCAATCCAGCACTCTGAGCATATGTGGGTAATGAGGGTACATTTTTTTTTCTTAGCTCTAAACTAGCCAGTGCTACAAAACAAATAACAGTCAAAAATATATATGAAAAAGTAAATGCCCTCCCTTGCAATTTATGACTTCTTTCCTTTTCTGGCCTTTACAAATTTTGTTTGTTAAAGCCAGTCCTTTCGGGATGCTAGCTCACCAAACCAAGTCAGTTGAATCCTCTCTCTCTCCTGTTGCATTCCAGTAACTTAAAGATTAGATGAATAGTTTGCTTGGTAAGACAGAGGACTGGGGGCAAGAAAAGTCTAAGGTGTTTTAAGGGGATGACACTTACTTCATTGTAGCCAATGGGTTCTTGTACATCTCCATTGATCCTTCATATGCTTCTGCTACATAATTGCAAACAAATCCGGGATGGCTCATAAAACCATTGTTTCAGGAAACAAGCTTCCATTCAAGGCCGGAGGAGCTTTCAGCCTCGTCATGCAAAGCTTTCATATGGAAGCTTTTTTTTTTTTTTTTTTTTTTTTTTTTTTTTTTTTTTTTTTTTTTTTTTTTTTTTTTTTTTTTTTTTTTTTTCCTGTTGTGAGTAGGAAGGCCAAATACTTTCTCCCTCCATGGGCGGCCTCATGTGTCTACTACACTAAATTTTTTGTGTGGGCACTGGGCCTGCATTTTCTATTTTCATTTCAATAAAAGCTGTCTATACTTGGAAAATATCGGTGCATTCTGCATAGAAATCAGCGACGCGGCCCCATCACAGTCTGGCAGCGCTCCTGCTGCCTTCTGTAGTGGCTTCACACACTCTCATTAGATTATATGTCTGGCCACCCTGCATTGCTTACCCTGGTGTGGTCGTTCTCTTTAAAACGGAATGGAGAGAATCAGAAATATATATCTTAGAATTATCTGCATCGAAGAAAGTAAAAAGTGCTTTATTTAGTAGCTTAGTGTGGTCAGAGGGTTTTCTTTCTCTCTCTCTCTTTCTTTCTTTCTTTCTTTCTTTCTTTCTTTCTTTCTTTCTTTCTCTCTCTCTCTTTTTCCTATTTTTCCTGATTTGGCTTCTTTGCTCAGGGCCTCTCCTCTTTTTTCAGGATCTTCTGGCAATTGCCTGCAACTGACCGTGGCTAACCCTCCACGGTTTAGGGAGGAGAGCAAAACGTGAAGCAGGGTAATATCAGTTGACCTTACTGGTGCCAGTGTTAAAAACCCTCAGTTATATTTTTTTCCTACGTGTGGCTACGCTTCTCATTAAGATTCTACAAAGATTACAGATAGATTGAAACTGGTGGCCTCAGCTGCCCAGGCTTTGGGTCTTCTGAGGTTCCCAGTGACCTCAAAGAGAGTTCTCCTTGTGAGGAGTAATGCTAAAACAGGATAGTGCCTGGGCTGCTGGGGCCCTGACAGAAAGTTAGACACTGCAGCTCCACTTCTGGCTGACAATATAGCTCGCTGATCCTCAGTGATCCTGCTAGCCTTGTTATAATCCCTGGTCCTATACAGAGGCCTTTTCCAGCCTCTGGTGTGATTGTGATGTTCATCTCAATTGAGTCAAGTTCCCAACAAATTATGTTCCTCCTTCAACCCAGACTGAGATTCCTAGTCCAAATCTATAAAGCAACATTGTATAGAAAGTCACTGGACACAGAACTCTAAATGAATTTAAATTTCTTTTCTAAAGTATATTTAACCAATAAATATTAGAGTATGGCTTATCATTTTTTTCTTTAATATGAAAGGATTAACTTTCTTAGGAACAACCTGAGAAAACCATTTTTTTTAATTATTTATTATTATTATATAAGTACACTGTAGCTGTCTTCACACACACCAGAAGAGGGCATCAGATCTCATTATGGGTGGTTGTGAGCTACCATGTGGTTGCTGGGATTTGAACTCATGACCTTTGGAAGAGCAGTTGGTGCTTTTACCTGCTGAACCATCTCACCAGCCCAAGAAAACTATTTTTAAGCAATTCTCTTGATTTGCTTAAAAGGTTCTTATTAACAACCAAAAAGGAAAAGGGAAAAAGAATAGAAGATTCTTTGAAGATCTGTGCTTCCTGTTCTTTGTAAGTTCCTGATATTCCAACTGAAACACGTCATAGGTGCTTTGTAAGGGGAAAATCAATTTAATGGTCAAGAACACACAGGCCAAGGAGAGACCCAGTTTTCAAATAAGATGCTTGATAAACCTGAGTCACCAAACACAAGAGGAAGTCACCACAGCTCTTCTGTAGCTATGACACACATTTCATAGTACAGAGTTGTGAAAAATTACCTATAAGAAGAATATAAAGGTAAAATTAACTCTTAATAAAAAAAAAAAGAGAAAAACAACAAAAACAAAACACTAAAGTGTCATGAGCGGGATGAGAGGAACATGCCTAACTGACTTTAAATGTGCAGGCTGACATGAAATGGAGACATGAGAAAACACTTCTTTTATACAACTGAATGTGACTAGTCTGATGGTTGACACTTGATCTAGATAGTGGTTCTTATTAAATGAAACAGCAGTCACTCCAGTTTCCACTTGGCCCAAGAAGCTAGAAGCAGAAAAATCAGCCTTGCCAGCTTTCATTCATCATCTACCCTCTTTTTGGGTCTTCTCCAAAGAGTAAGTAACACAAGGACGGGGCACAGGGCACAGAGGTGCATGCCGCTAATCAGCGCTGACGAGGCAAAGGCAGGCGGATCGATGTGAGGACAGCCTGGTCGATCTAGCAGGTTCCAGGTCAGTCAGGGCTACACAGTGAGACCATAACTGCAAACAAATAGCAAAGAAGAAGAATTAGACATTGAGATAGATCTTGGGAAAGATGGATTGTTGCATAGGTTATAGCAAAGAGATGGAATTCAAGGCGATTCCTCATCTGAACACAACAGTAAAGGGCTCTGTATGTGTTCCTGAATGCTAGTGACCAACAAGCAGTGGCTGACTTGATGCTACCATAAAATAATCATACAGCTTTTGAGAAAACTGTTTTTAAATAGTTTTTTTTCTTCTTGCTATAGCACAGGTCAAGCTGCAGCTTTCTGTTATGACAGCCAAAGGTGTCCCATTAATGTGCACATATGCATCTAGATGTGGACACCAGAATTGTATATGGCACTCATTCTCCTAATTGTCCTTCCCTCCTCCTCTTCATTTGTATTATAACCCCCTCGATGGGATTTTCATTTGTGCTTCAAGGAATTTCCCCCAAGAATTGTTGGTCCTGGCAGTCACAACCAGCAGGCAGTATGAACAACTTCTCCGGCCTGTGACATCCACATCCATCTTCATTCCCCTGGCTCCTCAATGGCTATTCAACAAGTCAGGGAAACCTTGATTTAGGTATGGAGCTGAGGATGGGTATTCTAAGTGGCCCAGGATTAATGAGGAAAGGGATCTATACACTTCTTAGGATAACTGTGATGACAAAATACAATATACAAGCCAACGAGACAGTTCAGCAGCCAAGTTTAATTTACCTGAGTTTCATACTCAGGACCCTCATGGTGGGTGGAAAGAACCAACTCCAGCAAGTTGTTCTCTAGCACCACTATGGCATGCATGTGCATGAACACACACACACACATGTGCGCACACATGCTCGAGAGCACACTATGTGTATGCATATGCAGCTCTTCTTCCACCATGTGAGGACACAGAAAGACAGCAAGCTCTCAGATGCTTCTTCCAATAACACTGATCCTATCGTATTAGAACCCTACTTTGTGAGCTCATGACTTTTAAGTACATACTGTTACCAAGTGTCATCCTATCCATTGTTAGAGCATCAGCATAGTGCATTTAGAGGACCAGGGATACAGGTCATCCCACAACGAAAGTGGAAGAACATGGCACTTGTTTACTAATATTGCAGAAGAATTTCATGAGAAGAAGCTGAAACCTAGCTAGGCATCCTTATTCTCTGACTTAGCAGTAACCTTGAAAAGTTTTGAAAATTCATCCATTCGTTCAACAAACTTTTACGAGATACCCACCATAGCCATTCCCATGAGGCAACAGTTGGTTGGGATTCTGAAATAGTTGTTGCTTCTCCATAAACACTTTCTGATCTACTTGTTCTTAACCAGACTTCATTTTTAAGCACCTGGCCTACACTCCTCAGTTATAGGAGTTGCTTGGAACCTGTTAGTGTTGACTAGACTAGTTTGTGTGCCCATTTTATGCACATGTCAAGGAAAGAGAAGCACAAGACAAGTCCAAAATCCTCTCATCCCAGATATTTAACCATTGCTCTCCAGACTGAATGATTATGAGAAAGTTTCTGAGTCATGGGAAGTAGTTAAATATATGGATATGGGCTACAGAGCCTGGACTTACAATTTACATCTATTACTTTCAAACTACCTTGGGCAAATCAAAGGCTTGTTAATGAGACTGAAATAAGTGAACACATATAAAACACTCGTATGAGGCACACTTTAAGTGTCCAGTAGCAGCTACAGTTATTACTTAAGGTACAAGAATAAGTTTCAAAATCTGTAATAATCTGTATGCGCTGCCTAAATGCCATGGGTTCAGAGGCCTTTGTGCAGCATGTCTTTAGTTTCTGAATGGAAAAGGCTGTGACTAGGGGGGGGTGGGGTTCCAAGAGAAAGAATGAAGGCAGCCAGGCAGCAGGAAATATGGAAAACAAACTTTTTTACTATGAGGACAGAATGAACTAAGTAGTAACTGGCAGAGACACCTGGGTTTCAGTGGACTAAATGCTAGGCCTGCTGTCACTCCTGGCACACGATGCTTTTTTGTGGATGGGAGGGGAGTTCTTTATTTTTGTTGTTGTTGTCTTCTTTTTTGAATTAACTTCTCATACTGATGCCCTCAGAGTTAAAAAGTAAACTCAACTCATGTGGCTGTCTGGAGTCTCATTTCTCATACTGATGCCCTTGCATTACAAAGGAAACTCAGCTTGTGTGGCTGTCTGGAGTCCCATGTAGAGCAGGCTGGCTATTGGTTATCTTTTCTAGAGATGTGTATGCATGGACACTCTTGAGCATTTTCTTTATCATTAGTCAGACACCTGGGAGCAGGTTTAAAAGGGTATCAGCAGTATCACGTGGTCTCAGGAGGACAATGTTGTCCCTCAGAGGTCTATAGAAGACAGAAATAGAATCAGTCCCTCTTGATCATTTATTTCTAAAATCCATCTTCTCTTTCTCTGTGTGTATGTATGTGTGCGTGAACGACCTAATACCACCAGAAGAACTGACCTGTTTGCATCCCTCTCCGAATACTAATAAACAAATAGACTGATGTTTCTCCAGCCACACAGGTATTCACACAGTTTTATCAGAACAACTCAGGTGCGGGAGTGCCTCAGAGGTCTGGCCATTGGTGCCTTGCCCCCGCTAAGGCAGATAACATCCCATTCACATGCCTGCAATTAGACCTATAAATGTGCAAGGAGGACAAAGATAGAAGATTTTTGGTGGGAGAGAGAAGGGGGAAGAGAAGAGAGTGTAGAGGGGACTTTCGTGAAGGAACATTACACATTTGTGTGAAATCGTGAAAGATTCGATTTGTAAAAGAACTTGACGTTTTAAACTAAGCACTTGTTAACAAAGAAAACCAGTGAAAATAGAATTATCATCTCTACTTCCAAGAAAAGCCTTCTACCCTTTGTTATAGCAGAGAGTCTATATTTTGTTCTTCCCATGTGTGTACCAATTACTAGTGTTGCAAAGACATGCTTATTCCTAGCTAAAGAATTTAGAACAGTGTTGTTTTTTTCTCTTGAGTCAAAGATTTAGATTGGTTTCTTTATGCCTGATCATAGCTAAAAATCTGAGATGTGCCTGGATTGGTTATTTTTAACCACAGTATCCTCAAAAAATTGTCTTGTATATTAAAATCATCATTGGATCCATCATTTACGAGCTTTACTTTCTAATTCTAAAGCTGGTATGTTTTCTGCACTTAACCATTTAAAAAGTAATTGCAGTGCCTATGACAATTAGCTTTGTTAGTTAGCAGTGTACCCAAGCTTACCCTTGGTTATGTGGAGTGAGTGAGGTCAAACACAAGCATGCCTTATATACAGCAAAACCTTTTGTCTCTTTAAAATAAGTTTACTACAAATATATTCTGAAATATGCAGAGAATGGGATCAAAATGTGGACACAAGTGCCCATGTTCATATAAATACATGCACACAAAGTCAACCAAGACTCCAAAATCCCAGTCAAAAGCTATATTTCATAAAAGAGAATTATAGTAATGTTGATAGTTGGCCAAAACCTCAAGCAGGGACAGAATCCACAGAGTGTCCTGAGAGGGATGCCTTTGCAAAGCCACGCCTTGCCAGATGGTTCGGATTAGAGATGCTTAAAAGCACATGGCAGCCTTAGTTTGGTTTAGAATTCATAGTTAATTCAGGAGATAGAATAATGCAAATTTGAAACCCTATCCCATGTATCAGAAAAACCATCAAATCTTATGATTGCTCTTAGGGGAGGTTGGTATGTAATGTGTTGATTTTTAAATGATCTAATTGAAATAGTAAAATTAACCAAGAAGGCTTAAAAGGGATTAAAATAAGAGAGCACAAGCAAAAGCTCTCCCCTCTCACCAAGAGTTATTCCTTTAAGCTGTCATATCCAATCAATTTGTATGGGATAAGACGGCCAATTGTCATTTCCTGAGATAGACTGTGCATAGAGGTCATGTTTCAGAGGCAGCATGAAAAAATGGAAAAAATAATTTCAATGCATGACGCCAAGAGAAACCGAAATGTCCTTAAAGACCACGAAGTGCTGCCTAGATCCCCTCACCTTGCTAATAATAGCAGAGAAACAGCTTATGCACAACAAACAGCTTATCCTTGGGCTTTTTCAGCTCTTCCTCCTGCAGGCTCGTAGTCCTCACTGTCCACATCCTGGTGTGTAAAATCCACTGTACCACCCTTGATCCTATAGCCGGCCAGCCTGTGAACTACTCTTCAGCAAGGTCTATGGGAGAACTAGATGGCCATATGTATTACTTACAGAACAAGCAAAAGCATGCAGCTCAGATGCTCAAACGGCCCCCGAAGCGGCGTTCACTCAGGGACTCAGTCTGCCAGTTCCTTAGAACAATAACACGTTCGAAGCATTTCCAAGCATAAAAACTGGAGTTGTGGTTTTTAATAACTAAATAGAGCTTTACAATCAAAACAAATGTGTTTCTCCAACAGCAGGGACGCACACAGAAAGAGAAATATGGAGGAAAGTTGAGAAGCTCATATGTACAGAATCTATTGAACTCACACACACTTTATTTATTTTTTAATTAACATAGAATTACTCATATTAGTAAAATGGAGTGTGTTGCTGTCAGAACCTGTGTAAACGTGTTTAATGATCAAAACAGGGACATCAACACATGCCTCACCTTATATATACCATTCTCTGTGGTGAGATCATTTGACATTCCCTTGTCTGCTACTTGGAAATTTTTTATAATTTATAATACCCTATTATAATCAGTTTCCCTTCTTTGAGACATAACATCAGAACATATTTCTTCATGCTCTAACCTTGTAGCATTAATCAATCTTTCTCTATTCTCATCCTTTTCTCTCCATTCTCATCATGAATATTATTACTCCTTACTCTTTTATTAAAGAATCTCAGCTTCTTATCAAATATGATATATATTGGCATAATAGCTGGATATAGAATTTTATTGTTTTAGCTTCTGGTTGTGTCTTCAGTACTTGGTGATAGAAGGGGATTGACTGATCAGGAAGATACAGCCATTTGAGAGAGCTCATGTGTATCTTCCAATTTTTTTAACCCCAGGCCAACCTCTCACAATTAAATCTGCTGAAAAAAAGACTTATAGGAAAGAACACCAGCTATGTGTGAGCTCTTCCCAAGCTACATCTCTCTGATCATGACCTCTGTGTTCTAGTGGCATTTCCTTCAATACTCTTAGTCTAGTTCATGAGAGCTCTGCTGATGCTCAGAGCTAGACTTCACTGATGGTGAACACAAATCTCCTGCCATTTAAACCTTGCAGTGGGCTTGCTCCTTTGTAAAATGTCTACTGGAGCCAAGTTCTACAAAATATTATCACTTTGGATAGTAAGAAGAAAAGAAGCTACTTCTTAAATCAGATATGGTTCATTGGAGGGCAGGAGGATGCTGGAATTAATCTGTTTTTGAAAAATACTCACAATCTCCAAATTATTCTTCATGATAAATGAGAATGCTGAAGATGTTGTCTTCTCTAGCATGAGATCTGATATTTGTGTTCAAATTTCTGATACAACTGAGTGCTTCAAAATAGGATTTGTTAGGGAAAAAAAAGATAAACTAGTCAAAGCTTTACATGGTTCCCTACAAAAGTGAGCATCAGAGGTTTCCAAACAAAAATTTCTGAACTTTCGGAAAAGTCTTTGACTCTTCCTGATACTAATATTTGGAAATTAGCTTATTTTATCAAGCACAAAAACTGGAATAGTGAATTCTGTATGTGTGCAACTAATGGGAACCCCAGTACAAAAAGCTTATTGCTTCTCTGGCAGCAAGAGGATATGTGTGCCCTTAGAGAAAAATATGAGAAAGAGTTGAGAGACTCTAAACTAATGTCAAACTTGCCCCAAATAGAACACAATCAGGGCTGAAGAGATGGCTTAGCAATGAAAAGGCTTTGATGCTCCTTCACGGGACCTGAGTTTAGTTCCCAGCACTCACATCCAGCAGCATATAATTGCCTGTGATTCCAGCTTTGAGTGATTCTGTGTCCTTTTGTCCTTAACGGCCTCCATGGACATTGCATACTAAACATACACACACAAATACATACCTAATTCACGAAAACAAGTCTTTAAATCATTACAAACAAAAGAAACTCAAAGTCTCCATACAGAATTTCTTAAAGCAAAGAACAATGGGTTTTGATTGTCTACTTTTCATAATCTAGGCACAAAAGATGATGTGAAATAAGTTTATGTACAGTTATGTAAGAAGTACATCAAATTTCTTTTATGCCTGAAGTCTCATTCCTTAGTCCCTGATCTTTCTTCTCTGGATCTGAGCCAGAGGATCCACATCCATTTCACTAATGCAGCAGCAGCCAGTACCACCTGTGATCCAAATGCAAGGCCAGCCCAAAAAGAAAGGCAGTTTGCTGAGCTACTGAGATCCACGTGTACAAAGCCACTGTTTATTATTCCATTGGGAAATGCTCCGCTGGCAAGGCCGATCTGACAGGGGTGGAATCACAGGCAGCAGGTATGCCATGAACAACAAACCCAGATTCCTAACATATGTTTAATTGGAGTACCTCTCCTTTAAAATACCTTCTGATTCTAAGTCCACATCCTGATTTGCCCAGTCTTGTTACCATTTTCTGCTGCCTGTTCTGAATTAATCCTTTGACATGGTCATTCCCCGGAAAGAAAAAAAAAGGAAAATGAGAAGAGAGGCAGAGTCGGGAATGTGAATGAAAGAGAATGGGAGAAGGCCGAGGGAAGGGGTCATTAACTGGAGTCTGCTTTCAGGAGCTAAGTTTTCTGGTCCATGGGAGAACAGAGAGGCAGGAGGAAGAGGAATAGATGCCAACAGACCTCCAAAGGTCATTTGCTAGCATCCCTAGAAAAGAATGAAAATTACTCTTTGCAGTAGAGTTCAATTTACAGATTATTTTGATTCTCCGTCGTACTTCATCTCAAAGAATTGGTATAATCTAAAAAGTGGTTAAAGTTATTAAAACAGTTTCCATAGTAGAAAATTAAATGATTTTATTAACTGTCAAAGTCAGTGTTAAACCGAGATAATTTGAATTATATTTCATATAGTGATCATGTCATCAGGATGTCTAAATATTCTCTGTGAAAGTAATAATCCTTGATTCTGACTTCTCATCAACAGAAAACTGACAAAAGGTTAGGAGTATTAGCAACCGTCTGTATTATTTGTAAAATCTAAATAGGAGAATAGATTTGGGAGGAATATTTATGTAAATATGCTTTCCACCTTGGAAAAATTAACCCTTTAGGACACTTTCTAGATTTTTTCCATTGAAAAATTTTCTTTTCAAAATACCATGAAACTATTATAAATACTTTATGTATATTTAAAAGCGAAGTAACAATACCTTACGCAACAGCTTATGCTATTCAATTTGAAAAGCAGTAAACATCTTAATGAATATGGTAAGAGCAACATAGCAACATATTATACTGCTTCAACTCACCAGATTCATTGTCTGTGTAGCATGCATATATATGATTTATTCATGATCTATCTGTTGTCTATCTATCTAATCTAAGTTTTCCTAAGTCACATAAAAGTGTTTTAGTGGACTAGAAACGTTGCTCAGTAGCTGGCAGCACTACTTGCCTTGCAGCTGACCCAGTTTGGTTCTCAGCACCCACATCAGGAGGCTCACATCCATCTGCATCTCTGCTCCAGGTGATCTGATACCTCTGGCCTCCAAGACTCCACACACACACATACACATCTACACATAATTGAAAATAATAAGAATAAATCCTTTTTTAAAAAAAGATACTGTTGACAAATTAAAATAGATTTGCTTCCAACTTAGTCCTCTGGACTCTTCAAATACTATCTTTTCCCCCCTGGAAGTTTCCATAGAAAATAGCAATTGTAATCATGAGTAAAAATTCCAGTAGTGAACCTAAAATAATTTTTCAGGAATTCTAGTTTCCATACCCTCTGGCCTTGTCCTCTGATCTATGTCCCTCTAAGAACTAATGTCACTATCCTAAGCAAGCTTTATTCCTGTGTTCAAGTTTCCAGAGCCTCACCATGCTCGATGATGTAATAACAATGAACCCCGAGCAGCTCAGTGACTTCTATAACATCTAGGAAATCAAGTCAAAGAATGTGACCCAACTATTTCTGTCCCCCAAGTGTGTATTGTCTTAAGGAAGGCTGATCAGTGTAAGCTGATACTTGACTGTCTTAAATATCCATATCAAATATAGCCTTTTTATTATACCAGTAACATTCCTATAAAAATGTAGTTCTGATAAACCATCTTACTTGTTGGCAATATTTCTGCCCACCCAAATTATAAATATTGTTTATGCTCAGACTGAACTGTTCAATGTTATTTTGAATATGATGGTCTTCTTTTCAATGCTAGGACAGAGTACATTTTCCCAGAACAATTTGACAAATGGGCTAGTGAGCCCAGAACCATGCTAATTACTAAGAACACAATGATGAATACCCTCTCTTCCATGCCTTTGAGGAACTTGTCTGTCAAAAACAAGAGTGTCTGGAGAGAGAGAGATCAGTAGTTAAGAACACTCCATTGCTCTTGTAGAGAACTAAGGCTCAGGGTAGATATGGAAATGGTAAGTTTGTTTGGTGTCAAATGCCTTTGGAAGGCTGAGCTAGCTTATATTAGGCAAGGGGCAACCTCCCATGTAGGGTACCTTACATTGTACTTGAGAATCCTTCAAATGGTCTGAAGATGATTGGTGAACCACAGGTATTCCCAAGTCTGATTCTCATTAGGAGGAAAACTAGAAGCTTCGTTCTTCCTCCTCCTTGATGTGAAATGAAAGCCATAAAGTCAGTTACCATTTAGACAAGTGAGTGAATGCTTTTCCTTTGGGAGACACTATTCTTAAGGAGAGACTGACCACAGGAAGTCATTGAAAGGCTTTGGGAGCTAGAGGACAAGTACAGCTTGTGCGCCATTCAAGAACACAAGAATGATGGACTATTCTGTGGAGGCTGTTAAGTTAAATTTACCTAATCAAAATCATAAGGAAAGCCTTACCTTCCCATATATGTTTTTGCTATCCTACAAATAAAATATGTGGCTCAAATCCTGGCACAGTGTCTGTCTACACAAAGCTGAATGTTTGAGGAAGAGAAATACCTAAGAGAAGTTTGCATTACCAGATGCTTGGCATCATGTAGTCAAAACATTTTGAATGTATTTTTAAAATAGTCTTCCAGATTGTGACAACTTAGAGCTAGCCATAGCCCATATCTACATTTTGGAAGGGGGATGGTAATCTGAGGTATTTACTCAAATTATACAAGAAAATCGAATTCTCTACTGCCCACCTAGCATGATTGCCCTTCGAAGAGAAATTTAATTCTACGTTGGGGAGATGGGGGAGTCTTTCTACAGATTTCTTCAACATTACATTAAACTTGAAAAATAATAGCCACAGAAGGGCATCTGTAAGTACCTTGGCTTGCCCTATGAAAGATCTCATTGCCATCACATTCTGATCTGTTGCTGGGAGATGCCAACTGATTCTGAACTTCACTTCATTTTGTACTTGTTTTTTTCCCCATTCCTTAATAGCAATTTTGATTCCATACATATCAATTTAACCAGTTTCTTTTCTTTTTAAGAATAATGTTCAAGAACATAAAATTTAATAAGGAGGAAAAACTAAAGTGTAGTAGAGCTTTTATTTTAATTCCTGAGCAAAATTTTTCAACAGAAATTCTTAATCTTCACTGAAGGTTTTATGCTCTGTAACTCAAACTGTAGGCTGCTTTAGGTGCCCACAATAGGGCCTAAGTTCTAAGTTCACAGTGATCTGGAATCTAAGGAAAAATAGTGAAATTTTTACCTTGTGAGTTTTAGATAGATATCCAGATATTTTGACAGATAGTTTTATCATCTAGGCTAAGAAATATTGTTAAGAACAATAGATTCTTAACACCCTCCGTTAGTCAGGCCAGAGTGTTGTTTACTACTGGTATGACATCATTGTCAGGTCTAAGATAAGGTGAGGTCTGGTAGCAAGCCCTAAAGTGAGATCGCATTCCAGTTGAGGCTTCAATAATACCTTCCTGCACTCGTACTAAGTACAGTGTCCAATTGATTTTCAATTATTCCTAATTTTTCTTTGATGTCTTTGTACCTGATACATTAGTAAAAGTAATGCTGGGAAAGTATAGCAAATTGTTATCTACAGTTATGTTAAAGAGAAATAGGATTCCTGTAATTGCTTTAATGGAGAAGCCCCAGATGCACAGACTAGTCAGCATAAAGCGCCAACGTCAAACAACTGATACGTTAAAAATGAAAAGCTCTCCCTCTAGCTTTCCTACCCAAAGCTTCCTGAAACTTGTCTGCTTCAGTGGATGACAGTAGAAAGGAACATTCTAATGAATGTTTTAACATAGGGCGGGAGGGGTAGAGTTGAACAGCTTTGGCCAAAGGTCCATAGATTTTTGACTGAAGTGAAGGTCGGAAGCTGACAGCATTATTCAGAAAATATGACTTAGATCTGAAAGATTTGGAGGGAGAATGTTTGTGGTGCCATGGCATACTTAGAGGAGTTGCTCTTAGGATTCCAATGTGCCTTGACTCATCTCCTACCTAAGGATTTTCCCTTGTTCCTTTATGTTTTAGGAGGACTACCAGAGGCTTATGGAAAGGAACTTCGAATCTCTAGCATGGCTTGTTCATCATCCGTCTTGAGGGACAGTGAACAATTCACATAAACCAGTTAGGAAAATACTCTATCAGGAGAAGGAAAGTAGAACAAAACCAATGTTCATTTTTGAACCAAAATATTATAGCAATATGAGGGTTGTGTGTGTTGGCAAGATCTCAAATCTACATGTGACTGTGGCCGTAACTATTGATCTGCTAACTAACACACATATAATAGAAACAATTTAATATGTCATTTTCTCAAAATTTCTAGAAATGTATTAATATTTATTGAGAACTAGTAGATAGAATGATCACCCAGAGATATCCAGGACTTAACATCAGAACCTTTTGGCAAAAGAGAGTTTAGAAGTGTGATCATCGTGTACATCTTAAAAGAGGGATATTAGCCTGTGTTGGCTAATAGGCTGTTTCCAAGTAACAGAAGAAGGCAAGAGCATCCCCTAAGAGAAGGGAAAGTAATGACAGAAGACATCGAAGGGCTGTGTGGGGAGCAAACTGGACCAACCATGGCTGACTTTGACAAGGAATTAGGTGGGCTCTAGAAGCTGAGCAGATAACACAGAAATTGATTCTTTCCTGGAGCCTGCAGAAAAGAATGTAGCTCTCTCCATCCGCTCGTTTAGCCATTCTAAACTCCAGCACTGTAACATAATGTTTTTGTTGTTCTAAGTCTTTGTGTGCAGTAATTCATTACAGTAGCAATTAGAAACTGAAACCCACATTTGCTGGTTCTTAGGAGCTGTTCTGGGCACCAAAACCCAGAGCTTCTGTTCCTGTACCTGAGTCCCATAGGTCCTTTGCCTTTTACTTATGAAGAAATTAAGCCTATTAAAATTGGCATGATTTCCCTATAGAAAACCAGTCTTGATTGACACTTCATAAACCTCCCTATCACTTCTGCATGCTATGTCTGTGGAGCCTTGGAGGACACATCCCACCACACAATCTGTTGCATAAGGGCTGTGCTGCCTTCCTCTCATTCGTTAATAACAATCCAATCCTTTTTACTCATGAGGAATTAGAACCATCTATATAGAATACAGTATTAAAGGGCTGGAAGAGCCTAAGCCACAACTGAAAGAACAGTGGTCCTTTCTCTATGGTAGGGGCTCCTACTTAGAAAAGGTATCCTGGGGGATTTTAACTACAGGAACAAAGTACGAAATTGAAGTAGGAGAGAGAGCTGCTAGACCTTCCAGTCACCACACCTTCTTCTCACACAAAAGGGCGCCCTGGTTCCAGCTACCACTCCAGAATCTGACATGAAAGTTTGCCTTTTCTAACCTACTTCCTAGCACAGTGTGGATTACAAAGGGAAATTAACATGTGAAGAAACCCTTTGGAGGCTAAAGGGGCCATGTTCCTTCTCTTGCTATATTATTTGGCTGGAAATGTTGGTGTCATTTTCAAATGTGGGGTCTGATTTAGTAGAGGCAGCCAACAACCATGGATCTCATCAAATGGGGCTCAGAACATATATAATATGTTTCAGTTGAGGGGGGTCTAGGGAGAGCCATACCAAATATTTTTAAGGTTTGGAGTTGTCTGACCAATAAGGGAAAATGTATTCAAAAGGAGCTGAGAAATCAAGCTTAAGGATCTTGTTTTTCAGGGCTATTATAGATAATTCGTTATAATTTATCACACTGATACTCTTAGATTGGATGAAGCCCAAACACAACTGAGTTTGATGCATATTAAATTACCTCTTTCTTGAAAGGAGGGTGGTCTTACCAGGGCAAGATGGAGTTCATTAGCAAGCTGAGAAGGTTTTCTTAACTCTTCATTATCTGGTTTTGCATTGTTCCGGATTCCCCCAGCATCAATGGGCGTCTTTCTTTTGTCAGTTCTTGGAAAATCACACTGGACCCTCCATGATCTTACCAGTTTCCAATTCCAAAGCTAGTGACAAAATGTTCCTCCTTGCAAGCCTATAAACAAAATACAGATTCCTATAAACTCTGCTCTTACCCTTAACATAAAATCAATTGATTTTCTGCACAAAGCAAAATAGTTCACTCCAGAATGATAATTGACTGGTACACAGATTGACATTTCCAATGGCCAGCACAGCTAACTGTGTCATTAGAGGAAGCATCTGGTCAGGTTGGGGCTCAACTCTGCGTGGTCTTTACTAGAGCTCCAGTCTCTTTCCAGAACTGGGAATTTCAAAATCTACCTAAATCTCCTTTGATTAGCATGTCCTAAGTCTTATGATTAGCAGTAGTTTTAGCCCAGTAAGAAAATATCACCCCCCCAAAGAGATGTAAATTTAATCAGTTGAATCTGAAGGAATTTTCAAATTTTATCTATCATTTTACCTTTCATTTTTTATGGAAAGTAGTAGGCTCTGTTGAGGCAATTTCAGACAAAAATATCATTGTGCTTCGTTTTTTGTTAATTCCCTTCCCCTTCCACATCCCCCTGCTTCTCTCATTGGTACCCCACTCCTTGTCCCCAGTACACCTTGCATGTTGAATTCTATTATTCCCCTCAACTGAGATCTCTTCTTCACCTCTCACGGTCCCCTTCTAAAGGAATGTTAACTCACTATACCCTTGACTCTTGGTTATTTACTAGATGTTTTCTTTTAAAAACTAGCCCACGCTGAACTCTAGGAAATTTGACCTTTTTATCTACTTGTCTTCTTTTGTGTACATAAATGCTGTGTTAAAAGCAGATTACCAGAGCTGAAGGAGGAGCCCAGGACAGATTCCTAATCCTCTCAGCCTTTGGATCCCATATGAAACATCAGAGATCTACCAGTCACCTGACTCTTCTCCATACCTTAAGAATAGCATATTTAACTACATTCATGGGTAGGCTTACTCTGATATCCCACCTCAGAGCCTCTCACTGTGTTAGATGGAGGACTTTATTTTCCATGGGTCTGGATTAGCCAACAGCTTTTAAGTGAAAAGACCTAATTCCATTCTCAATGGATGATTATAGTTTCTTGCTAAGTTTAGAATGACTCTACTGATTCCAAGAATTGCTGCAGCTAGCAAAGCCACCATAGTAACCCAGACCAACCCTACAAGGAGACTACATATGGTGGAATGAATACTTTGGGTTTCTTCTTTAGCTTTTTTTTTTTTCTTGATGGTTCCCTGTAATTTCTAACCTATGTGGCTTGATAATCATGATCCAATGTGGGATAGCCTGTGATTCTTTGGGTGTATCGTTCAAGTGGAAATTTACATTGCTAATGAGTATTTGTTGAGTGACATATGGAGGTGACATTTTTTTTCCTTCATTTTCACCCAACTGGTCAACTTATTACTGTGCTTGAAAACAGGAGAGGGAAATGTCAGGAAGGAAAAGGGAAAAGAGGAGGGTGCAGAAGAGGGGGAAGAAGGTAGAACAGGGAAGGAAGAGAAAAAGAAAAAGAAAAAGAAAATGTAACTGAGTTTATCCTTTTGGGGAGTTTTGTAGCTAAACTCCACAGAAGGAATAACAAGCTGTGTTGACTCATTTTATATGAGCTACTCTACCCAGGATGGGGAGAGGGATTGTGCCATACTTATGAATGCTGTGTTTGCCCCTTTGGAAGGGCTTAGTACTTTTTCAATAAAAATAAATTTAATTTGTGGCCACACTTCAAGGAGGATGGTTGGTTGGTAAAAATGGATCAGCCCCAGCCCTAGGTTTAGAGAAATTGTGTGGCTAAATCCCTGAGCATAGCTTTCATGTGGCTGAGCTACCCATGCTAGAAAACCCCAAGTGTTTTTGAAGATCCTAAACTGGTGACATGCAGAATCCCTCCTCCCTCTCTCCTATTAATCCGTCATGTTTGAACAAGCACTGAAGCTAACACCGCCTCCTAGCTTCCTGTTGCTTGGAGTTCTTTTGCATTCTTGAGCAGAGTGATCTGTTTTTGCTAGTTGATACTCAAATGAAAGGAGTGAGCATCGACGAATACTATCTATATTTTTTGTATATTTTTTAATTAGCCAAATTTTAGTCATTCATTTTAAAGAAAACCAGTACTTTTACATGTGAAGGCAATGTGTGCATTTCTGCCTATTTGTTACTTTTGTCCCTGAAAGGAAAAGGTAGCTCTAAGTTTTGTACCTCAAGTCTATTCCAATCTCGGCAGAGCATCTTGTGTTGCATTTACACTGAAAGCCCAAAATGAAGGTGATGATAAACTCAAAGTCCATACAGAAAAAAAGTCTTTTTGAACTGAGACTGTTTCTGTCTCACAAGGCCTTGTTGTCTGGTCCAATGGCAAACTCCTACCCATTTTTACCATAATAAAATTTTGGAAAATAGATGTGTAAAAAAGTGAATATACCATAAAGCAACAGACAGACAGATTGCTCAATAAATAGATGATATGTAGATAGATAGGTAGGTAGATAGATAGATAGATAGATAGATAGATAGATAGATAGATAGATAGATAGATAGATAGAAAGATAGATAGTCAGATAGATAGATAGGATAAATGATTATACTACTGTTAAAATTTCTCACCAGCTGTGCTCAGTGTTGAAAACTTTTGGCTCTCATTTCTTGTTTTGTTGTAGAATATTCTGTGCAACCTCAAAAGATCTGTTTGACTCATTATAGTCTCAATATTAAAAACAAGAAAGGCAAACCCAAAACAAAAGATACCTATAAAGTACTTTCTCAAAACAGTGGACATCTCAAGAACTGTCACAGCTAGAAAGGCTTAAGGAGACAGGATGGTCAAGCATAACGTGGCCTCCAGGATGGGGGTCCTAGAGCAGGAAAAGGACTCAAAGCAAAAGCTGAGAACATCTGGGTAATTTGTGGGCTTTACTTAACAGGATTATAAGTATGGGTTCCTTGGCTCTGACAAAGTCTCTGTGTTAACATAATGACAAGAAGATGGCCACAATAGGAAAATGGCTTCAGGTATAAAGAAACTGCGTAGCTGTCCTATAAAAATTAAACCTATTATAAAAACTTCGTTTTAAAAGCTGTTCTGATTACTCACAAGGGTTGAATGGGAATCACTTTCTCTTTTGAAAATTTTTCTAAACATTTTTTTTGTAACAAAAACAAATGTGGCCTTTACAAACAAGAAAATAGAAATTCTGCAACTGTTCTGCCATGTGACAGCTCACCGAGAGCATGACACCTCACTCACACAGGCAAAGTTGTGATGCATCACGTGGTAGATGGCAGAGCATCTCTGAGAATAACTGCATGGTTCCCAGCTTGCTGCTGAGACTCTTGGCCTTGCTGCAAGTTTTTAGCAAAAATGTCTAAACTGTGTGTGTGTGCGCGTGTGTGTGTGTATGTGTGTGTGTGTGAGTGTGTGTGTATGCATGTGTGTGTGTGCGTGTGTGTGTGTGAGTGTGTGTCTGTGTACGTGTGCATGTATGTGTGTGCGTGTGTGTGTGTTGTGAAAATTTAAGCTTGAATTTTTGGTTTGTGTCTCTAATTTTAAGGCTTTCCGGGTACATATATGTACAGAATGCACTTCAAATCTTCCATTCATATTTAATGAATAAACTTTTAAAACTTTTTAAAGGCATAAGCCATTATATTTCTCAAAACAATGTGATCATTTTGCTTAAGATAATTCTGTCTCACAAGTCAACTATAAAATTAAAGGATATATGAACTTAATTTTTTATTTCATGAGTTCAGAGAGTATCCCCCATCTCCTGTGTGGAAGCTTCTAAATAAGAATACACATTTGTTTGCGAAAATCCTCAAGGGTACTGTTTGGGTTATATATATATATATATATATATATATATATATATATATATATAATCAATAACAATTCATCTAATTTGAGAAGAAAGATATATTCACAAAGATGTTTGGGGATTTTCGTGGTGTTTTTGGTTAGGTTGCAACATGATAAGACAAAAATAAAACAATTTCTCCCAAAGCAGTGACAATAAACAGAGAGCTTGTGAGGAGGGGCCCTACCGGCATCCCAGCAGTGGAGAGCTGTTCAGTAGACTCTCATGAAAAGATTAATTGGCCTCAATCAGTTCTCAGCAGGAAAACCCACCTCATGGTAAATATCACCACAATTGGTACTAATTACCTCGGTTGTCACCTGTCACAAACCACAGGCTGGGAGCTGAGTGAGGAAGGCAGCCGTTTTGATAGGACCAGCAGAAACAGAGCTATAAAGGGGTCAGTGAATCACTGGCAAGGCCACTGTAGTAGGCAGGGGGCCCACCAGCCCTCACTGCCATGGGGGCAGCACAAGCTTCAGGGTGATTCCAGTCTGATGGAAGTGAGAAAATTCATAAGTGTGGGTGCAGGAGAAGGATAGTGTGTCCCAGAACTAAAGGGTACTACTAGCATTCAATCCTGACAGTTGCTCTTACAGCTGGCTTAGAAGCTCCCAGGCTCGGTTCAAATCTAGACTTTGTCTGTCTTCTGTGTTCGATCATAGGCCAGTGGCTGTACTTTCTGAGCCTAAGTTTCCTTATCTGCAAAGATACAGGCAAAACAAGCTACAAACAGGACTGATATAGTGATGTCTCCAGGCCTCAGGATGCCCCCCAACCAACACAATTATGTAATCTATGGTAATGGCAATGTTTATAAGCTTGACTGATGATAAACAAGAAGACTCAGCATGTCCCCTGATTTCATGGATAGTCAAGAAGAATCCAGGCCTGTCAATGTCACAGTCATTTAGGAAGGTCTGAGAGTCTAGTCATTAAACAGAAGAAGGAAAGCAAGACGGGACATAAAGACTAGCAACACTGATGGAAACGAAGGTGTGGTACTCTCTCAGGGAACTGTATAACACATTTCTCCCATGGACCAACTTTGAAAACTGTGTGAATGCACATAAAGCAAGTATGATAGGCCCCATTCAACCTTTTGCAAAGGGATACTCACCCCCAGGAGAATGCTGGACCATTCACTACTAAAGTATTCACTTTTGAAATGAGTCTTTCGCATTTCTGTGTGATGGAAGTACTGAGTTCCTGTTAAGTACACAGACCACCAGCCCTCTTCCTCTGATCTGACAAATCCAAGCCTGGACACAGACATCTGTCTGTATGCGTTTACTTGCTTGCTTATTTGTTTTAACTAAGAAAAAAATTGTAGCATAGAACATGAAGTGTTGATGTATGGATGCAACATTCTGTGACAGAATTGAACTATATTCCTTTGTGTGCTTATTTTTTTGTGTTTATGTATGCAGTAAGAGCACTTACATGCACTTTGGCAGTTTTTAAATATGCAATATACTATCAGCTATAGCCATGAGGATATATAATAGATATCCTGAACTTCTTCCTTCTGTCTCACTGCAATTGTATGTATGTCCTTTGACCATTTGAACAACATCATTATAACTCTTCCTCACAGTCACTGGTAAGTGGTCTGTATTTTAAAAGAAACCTCCAAGGGATAATATTCAAATGTATGTGAAAAACTTTAATTAAAATTGGTGCTTGCCACCTTTTAGTGTATAACAGACTTTTTAGAAATACTGATGCTGTGTAAGGGATGTGGCCTAAGCATAGGCGATTATTTTTTTCAAGTCCTCTACTCAATGGTAAAACACATGCAAATTTGGAGTGACAGTGACTTAGAAAATCACTTGAATTGTACCTGTAAATGACAACTAAGGGGGCTGGAGAGATGGCTCGGCAGTTAAGAGCACCGACTGCTCTTCCGAAGGTCCTGAGTTCAATTCCCAGCAACCATGTGGTGGCTCACAACCATCCTTAACAAGATCTGACGCCCTCTTCTGGAATGTCTGAAGACAGCTACAGTGTAATAAATAAATAAATCTTTTTTAAAAATGACAATTAAGCAATAGTCAGATGGAAAATTTCATCAAAGATCAATAAAATTAGACCTCTGATTTGATGTCTAGTTGTTAAGAATAAGAATTCCAAAGACTTTAAATCATAAAACAATATCAAAACTGGACCAAGGATTTATATGATAAAGATACATTAGCCAAAATAAAGAGTCCTGTGAATTTTCATTATGTTTTCAAATATTTCTTTAGATCAAGAGCCATGACACTCCTAACTATATGTGGGACAAACTATATATTATACTCTCCAAAGTGTGTCCATGGACCCTAATTGCCCAGGAAGAGGGGGAGGGCAAAGAGAATGTCCTTTGTGTCTTCAGGGTGACAACTATCGTATTCCTTTTATCATTTGAAAGTTACTAAGTCAAACACTCTAAGGTCCACCTGTAATCTTTTAGTATTGGGGAGGCTGAGACAGGAGGATGGCAAGAAAACAGCTCCTGTTTCATAGCAAGGCAGTACCTCAAAAATAAATAAATGAATGAATGAATGAATAAATAAATAAATAGATAAGGATTAAGGTTTAGATGGCTCTCAAATGTGGAGGTGATTATTATTGAAAATAAAAATTGTGGAAGAAATAAGAGTTTGTGAAAATAGTAGAAACCATGTACTTTATTATAGAATGTAAAGTGACAAAACTATTATATAGAATAGTTTTTCAAAAAACTGCAACTAGAACTACACTATTTTAATTACATCATTTTAATTACAAATATAAACCAAAAAGAATTAAACAGACGGGACTGGAGAGATGGCTCAGCAGTTAAGAGCACTGACTGCTCTTCCAGAGGTCCTGAGTTCAATTCCCAGCAACCACACGGTGGCTCACAACTACCTGTAATGGGATCTGATGCCCTCTTCTGGTGGGGCTGAAGAAGCTACAGTGCACTCATATACATAAAATAAATAAATCTTTAAAGAAAAAAGGAAAGAAAAAATTAAACAAACATCCCAAAGAGATATTTTCATGCCGATGTTCATGGAGACATTACTGGCAAAAGCCAAAGGAAGAAGCAACCCAAGTGTGATGTAGTAGAAAAATCAATAAAGCAAAAGTGACCCATAAGGACAATAGACTGCTATTCAGCAGTTAAAAGATAGGACATTTTACATGTGCTACCACATGGGCATCTATGAGGATGTTATGGTAAGACAAATAAGACAAATTCTCCACAGTTGATTATATTAATATATGGAACTTCGAGTCACAAGCTAGGGGTTAACAGAGGAGGAGGAACGGACAATCTGTGTTTAATGGAAGTGTAGTTTTCACTGGAGATGATGAAAAAGTTCCAGAGGTGACAAAATGCTGTGAGGACATAGTGCCACCAAACTGCATACTTTCTGATTGTTAGAGCAAAAAGTCTTACATCTGGAAAGTTTCACAATTTTTTTTTTACAATTTTTTTTTAAAGATTTATTTATTTTTATGTGCATTAGTGGTTTTTTCCACATGAATGTCTGTGTGAGCATGCCTGATCACCTAGAACTGGAGTTACAGATAGTTGTGAGCTGCCATGTGGGTGCTGGGAATTGAACCCAGGACTTCTGGAAGAGTAGCCAGTGCTCTTAACTGCTGAGCCATCTCTCTCCCCTACTATATTAAAAAATAAATAATTTTAATGGTGTGTCAAAAGTAAGGGCTATAAATTTTTCAATTGTTAAAAATGCCCGCTGCACTCGTTTTAAGACATGAGTTCAGATTCCTAACGTTGATATAAAAATGCTGACACAACAGTGTATGTATGCAATCCCAGTACTCTGCAGGCAGACACTATGGAGGCTAGCCAGGCCAGCTAATTGATGATGATGATGATAATGATGATGATGATGATGATGATGACGACGACGACGACGACGGTGATGATGATGGTGATTGTAAGCTGGAGAATGGTTGAAGAATATACTTTTTTGCTGACCTCTGGCTTCTGCAAACTTGTGTACTCACACATGTGTGACCACATACATAAACATATATACATACAAATAGACATAAATATTTAAAGTTCAGAAAAGTGACACATATAGTAGATATCAGAACAGAAAGTCAGATCTTGGACCTAGATAGAACTCTGCTAATCCTCCTCTCCATGTCCATGTCTCTTTGAGCATGGAAACCGGAGGTGATGCTCAGAAAAAAAAATGTCAAGGGCAATAATAACTATCCGAACAAATCTCAATTCCAGCAATACAGATATTTATTTGTTCCAGAGATGAGAAGGCTGGTAAGTCTGCAAAGTTGGAAACATGTCTGCACTCTTAAAAAATGATTCATATTTCATATACCTTGCATCATGATTGGATTTGATGTCAACTCACCACAAATTCCTTGGGAGCCTCACCTGAAGCACCACACCAATTGCCTTGATTGATGTGGGAAGGCCCATTCCAACTGTGGGCAGCACCTCCTGCTAGCAGCCCAGACAAAGACAGTGGAGTGAAAGGAAGAGCTTCTCACCTTTTCTTCATGGCCTTTCTCTCGCTGGGAGTTGATGTGCCTCAGGGCTGCTGCTGCTGCCCTATTGGACAGCCAGGCCAATGTTTCTAGTCATCCATTATGGAGTAGAGAACAGCTGCTATCCAGGAAACTTCCAAGCTTTCAAGGCATACTGGGACTGCTGGGACACCCTGTGAACAAGAGTAAGGTCAAGAAGTGGCCAAACACCGAAGATCTCATCCTGAGACTGTTGACTGGAGTAGAGCTCTTCCCTTCTAGCTCTGGACTTGCATGTTCCATGACATGCACTTCTGCCACCCTTCAGGTAGTCACTTAGCTTGGTGGCCAGATTACAGGTTTAACTTCCTGTCTGTCTCCCTATAAGGATATGTCCAGTAAGCACCTGGATCTCCTCGTCATGCAAATGAAGCATTCCCAGCACCTTGGCACTAGCCAATGATGTACACTCACCCTGAAAACCCCAACCCATTCCCCAAAGCTTATATAGCCCATATTACACTCAATAAAAGAGAGCTGTTTTGCTGAGAACTGTCTCAGAGAAGACTGTCTCTCCCCTCCCTCACAGCTCACAGAGTTCCTCGAACCCACTGGGCTGAGCTAACCTTCATTCCCTGCAGTCCAGCCTAACGTGCCTGGATACCCCAAGGGTAGAAACAGAACAAGCCAGCACCCCACATTGTGAACTGAGTCACAAGTGGTTGTCACACCCATTCACATCCCAAGTGAAAGCCGGCTGTTGTGGGAGGGGCTCCTCTGACTGCTGAGGCATGCAACATCAAAGATTGACTTAACTACCAGGTTCTCAGCCTCTTAGGCATGACTTTAAACTGTGGTTACTATTTTAAGCCACTTAGTAAATCCATATATATGTGTATGATGTATATGTACGTTCATCGCATCAGTTCTGCTCCTCTAGAGGACCCTGACTAATACAGCATATATCCACATTTACCATCTACAGCTTTGTGCCTTTTTAACAAATTTTCCAAAGATGTGTAACTGTCACTTATCCTTGCGTAGCTTGTCTGGCTTGGTTCTCACATGAAGAACTCTCTCAGCACTCATCCATATTAAAGCCTGAATAGTACTTCGTGCTTTTGTATTGCTGAACAACATTCCCAAGAACTTAGCCCTAGTTTGTGCCCTCTTGCCTGTGGTGGGCATTTCAATTGTTTCTGCCTTCTTACTGTTAGAAGTGGTGCCGTTATGGACATTGGTACATAGGGCTTCTGTAAACCTCTGTATTCAGTGATCCTAGGTATTCACATGGGAGTGGAATTACTGGGTCATGTGGTAACTGTTCGCCCTTCTGAGGAGCCACTAACCCAGTTTGCAGAGTAGCCACACCATTGTGTTCACTCCCACTGGCAGTTGTAGTGAGCATTCCATTTTCTCCACACACTAGTCAGTGCTTGTAGTCTGCCTCCCGCCTTTTTTAAAGTCACTGCATAGCCCCTGCTGTGGACTTGCAAGGGTCTCACCAGTGAAAGGCATGCCAATTCCAAAGAATTCCAAAACAGCTTATTGGGATGATTGGCTTCTCCTTTTTGAAGGAGTCAAATTCTAAAATCAGCTGCTTTATGGGTTGTTGTTTTTTTTTTTTTTTAATGCAAACTGAGATGAGAAGTAACAAGCCAGCTAACTCAATATCTGCCAGAGAGATCTCAGTAACATCAAGTGACAACTTTGTGTATATGGTCGTTCCTCTTAGAATTTGGAATAATGGAGTGCATGTGCCAGGATAGACTGTCAGAGAAAAATTGGGGTAGGGGTGGGGGTAGGGGACAGGAATCAGGGAAAAGGACCCTTTCCCCTCCATCCATGTGAGTGTCAATTCTTGTCTCCGGGGAGCTTCATCACCTTCATATGAGCCTTTGTTAGCAACACTCTCTAATTACACATGTTCCATTAACAAAAGAAATATCTCTGCGAGTTCCTTAGGTACTTACAGAAATGCACACTAGTTCAGTGGTAGCCAGAAGGATCCGATCTGACCTGCCTAACAGCCTTCTGGCAGTTAAGCATTTTCCTTTAAGGCAAATAAAATGTCAGCCACCATTAGACAGCATCTGGCAACAATATGGCCATTTCGTCCCTAGAGATCGACCTCTCCCCTAGAAGAGATGGTACTTGAAATTGGAGAGGCTTTTGAATGCAGGACCTCCTATCCCTCCCACCAAGGCATGGTGGCTAGGGAATGGGCAGACTGCCACCCACAGAAGGACACAGGGAGCCAGATCAAATGTGAACCTAGGGGGCAAGCTTCCCAGACAGCAGTGACCAAAAGCTGTTCACCCTCACTATATGGGTCTGTGGTTAAGGGGGAAGTCTGATCTCTAAGCTGGCCTAGATTAGCTCTACAAAATGTAAAACAGCCTCCACAACCACTTGAAGAAGAATTTGGGCTGACTGAACTAAAAGCAGCGGTGTGCTGTGAGTGAAGGGAGATGCTCAAAGACGAGACTCCACCCCTTGGAATACCCCCCCCCATGAAAGGGGCAAAACAAGCAACTCTTTTGAAAGAGAGGGTGAGGATGTATAACCCTCTCTAGTGGAAGCATCAGTTTAGGGGTTCGAGACCACATGGGTGATAAGAAGGGCTAATTTGCAGAGAGATGGCTATAACCAGGCAGGCTGCCTAAGGCTGGAAAAATAAGACATTTCTTCAATAGTCTGGGTGAGTGTAGGGGTGAAAAAAAACCCAACACCTGTCAATGGGGGTGGCTTGCTCCTCACACACAGTCCTGGGGTGTTCCCTGTTCTGAATTGTGTTCTTCAAATAAACAAAATGTGATGATGGGGACCCTGTTGGGAAGCACATTCCCACTGTGGTATGGTCTCTGTGTGGAATATATGCAGGGTCAGCAGTTTTCCATCAAGCTTTTAACATATAGGCTTATCGTATTTCCAGGCCTCCGGTTTGACCAACAACATGGCCACATCAATGAAATCATGAGCTTTGTAAAAACAGAGTTCAACTGGAATGTCAGGAACATGTACTTTGATGAAACAGCTAACATTGTCCAAAAATTCTCACCAATTTCATGGCTTCTCTCTCAGGAGCTACTTTATTAATATTGGCAAAGTCTATCCTTAATTTTTCAAAGTAAAGGCCCTAACACTTTAAAGAATAAAAGACAATAAGTAAAATAACTTTGAGTGTAAGAATATTGATACATGCATGTGTTTGATTTCTTTGGTTGTCTGTGAACAGCTCTAACAAAGTAGAGCTGGCCTTAAGCTTCTCATTCTCCTGCCTCTACATCCCAGGGATGTAATCCCATTCCTGACATGTAATGTACAATGTACATTACCCATGTACCACTGGATTGGGCCACATACATATTCCTATAGAGTCTGAAAAACAAAGAAAGTATCCTCATTCCAATTAATTTTTCTTGTTTTAATTTTCTTAGTCTTAGTTTAATAATGCCTTGATACAATGTCAGAAAACTAATCTAATGCACAGTTTTAGTGCCTGGAAAAGTGGTGAATTATAAAGTAACATTAATTTTAATAAAAATGCTTTCTAAGATAATTGTCTTTGGAAAAATGTGTTGCTAAAAATAAATAATAACCCTTATTCTTTTTACATCGATTTTATTTTTATTTTATATACATTGATGACTTGGTTGCACATATGTCTTTGTGAGGGTGTCAGATCCACTGGAACAGGACTTACATACAGACAGTTGTGAGCTGCCGTGTAGATACTGGAAAATGATCCTGCGACCTCTGGAAGAGCAGCCAGTGCTCTTAGTTGCTGAGCCATCTCTCCAGCTCCACCCCCTTCTTCTTGTTTTAGACATGTCAAGTACCTTTTACAAGATGTGTTTTCTTACTTTTTACCTGACAAAACTGTAAGCAGGAAGGTGATGTCACCATTTGTGCTTTTCGCTGGCAGTTAGGAAGTTCCATGACAATCCCAGAAGCAACAGCAGTTAAGTCAGTAACTATATGCAAGAGAAAGATGCAGATGTTTCCATCAGCCCCATCCACTCTCCCCCAGATGGTTGATGCAAAGATCCCTGAGACTGAAGAGGAATTCTCACTGCCAGGAATGTGGATAGAGACTGAAGAGCCTAAGCTTTGAGGTGATAAGTTTTAATCTTTAAGTAAATCATGCAAATGTTTGCCATCATCATGTCAAACATCGGTGGATTTAAGAACTGCTCAAGAAATGACCAAATTTTAACAAAACTCTACATGTATGCCATGAAGATCACACTGCCGTTGTCTTTACATATGAAAGATAATATTGAATCACGTATGGCGAACCCTGGAAATGTTTGCAGAAGTTTTTAAACATAAGCTTATGATGAGGTAGATAGAGACAGATGCACAAACAAGATAATGTAGAGTGTAGAATGTGCATTTATGTAAATCATCACATAATGCAAATGTGTTATGATTGATAGGTTGCATAAAATAAGAGAAATTGATTAACATAACTATACATCATTTGCTAAATATCAGATGAAAATGTGTATTGTGCTTTTATTCCTCTTGATGATATCATAAAAATGTGTTTTGATTGTTCACTGAAGTTAAAAAATATAACTCTGGATCCCAGATAGGGCTCTCTATGATACTTGGAAAGTTATAAAATTGTTCAGCAGACTTTGGTGCTAATTTTTTCACGATGAACAAATGAATGAATGAATGAATGAAGTAGGAACCAGTGAATGAATGGACAAGCAGGTATTAGTTCCAGCCTGTGGAGTGGATTCAAGTAATTGTTAGCTCTGTTGGTTTCATAAATACCTCTTACTGTTTGTTCTCCAGTTCATTCCAGCAAGAAACTCTGTGAGATTTGCAGGAAAATTTGCTGGGACTTAACTGAAACACGGAAGCAATCAAGTGGGTGAATTCCGGGTTTTTCCAATTGAACGACGTTCCTTTATCCGTATTGATTTGGGCTTTGGTAAATTCAATTGGTGATACCACCTGGATGATTTTAAGACTCTCTGAAGCTTTTTTTGTTTGTTTTAAGTTTCCAACATAGCTCAAGGAACATAAGAATTTCATCAATTGAAAACTAAGACTCGTTTCTGTGGGATGTGTAAAACAAGAAGCTGACCAGCGTTATGTTCTTTTTCTTTAATTCAGCGTCATTATTGAGAGTTATTCTTGGACTTTATGAAAACCAGATTGGAGCATGGGCATGTTCTCTGTCGAACTGTGTTCAAGGAATTGGAACTGAAAATCATTCAAACCAGGAAAACATGACATTGAAGAATATTCTGCATTCTTTCTTCTACCTCACACTTTCTGACTAGAGAGAGTCCTACGCAGATCCCAGATCTGTTTTCATTTTTTTGTTGTTCTTATTGAAATGCAGTTTTGTGTACGATCTGATGGTACACTCCTTTAATCCCAGCACTTGGAAGGCAAAGACACCAGATCTCTGTGAGTTCAAGGCTAGTCTGGTGAGTTCTGCAGCAACCAGAGCAACACAGTGAGACCTTGTCTCAAAAGACCAAAAAAGAGAGACACAGAGAGGGGAGGAGTGAGGAGGGAGGAAGGAAGAGACAGAGGCAAAGAAAGAGAATAAAAAGAAGGAAGGAAAAGAAAGAAGGGAGGGAGGGGAAAGAAAGAAGTAAAGAAAAAAGAAAACAAAGAAGGAAGAAAAGAAAGAAAGAAGATTACAAAAAAAGGACACTTTCCAATCAGGAAGAAGTCACAGCTCTTTGCCTTGATCACTGTTCTGTCTGCTTATCAATGATAACATTCTGATGTTTGAGTACTCAAAAATCTGTGCTTCTTCCATGGCCCCTTTCAGCTCAGTCAGGTGCTGGACTGGACTGATTAACAGTCTTCAGTTCACCCTTATTATCTCATTGCTCTCAAGTGCTTTGCTTTTCTTCTGTTACCTACACAGTTTTCCACAAAGAGTTCAATGTCTAACATATCCCCTTCCATGAAGTCTTTATAAGTACCCTGCTTTTTCCCGTGCACTACCTTCATCGAACTAAATGTAATCTTCCATGGACCTTGAGCTGCTTCACATGCACATGCACGCACACACACACACACACACACACACACACACACACACACACACAGAGAGAGAGAGAGAGAGCGAGGCTCCACACCTATGTGTGGGTGCACCAAAATACAACAGATAAACAAATTCTATCTTCCTCTTTATTTGCCAAGGTACATGACTACCCTCGTGGTGGTGTCAATGCCACGGAGCACCTTTCCCTACTTTACATGAAGGCACCGCTTCCACCAGCAGCGGCTCCGCTCATCTGAACCTGTGTTTCTTCCATTCTCTTTAGCAAAGCACACATCTGTTGAGGCCTTTCACTGTGCTTTTATTTACATCATTCTTGGTATAATGCCTTCTTTATACTGAGTAAGTTCTCAGCAACTGTTCATTGAATTTAATTGAAGGAATGAAATGTGTTTATTGAAAACACTGCTTCAGCTTCTAAATGCAATATGGAAAGTGCTTTCAGGAGTCCAGAGGAACGGAGCAGATGTGGGACTTGTCTGCCTTTGAGTGCCTCAACTAACTTGTTTCACATGAACTGTAGTGCCGAGCACTCCTTGGTGGAATTTCAGAAGCCACACTGTGACATTATGACAGAGCATGGTCAAGTTGGATTCAAGTCCGTTTCTGACTGCTTGTTAAAATATGCAAAGGGTAACATTAACATTTGTCTGAAGTGGGAAGGAAAAGGTCATGGAGAATGTCCATGGGGGGTGAGGGTACTTTGGGAGGAGCAGTTTGGGTCCATCTGAGGTCAGGATACTTCCTAGAAGTCTCCATTATGCCAATAAAATAAATAAAATTCACGTTAAAATTCTTGAAGCTAGAATTGCTTTGCCTCGCTGCTGCATTCAGAGTAAAGAACTGCTTTAGTCGGGGCCTGACCAGGGGAAATTAATATTGTTTCTGTTATAGTTTTATTCAAGAGATGAGAAATATCCATAGTGCAAGATTCATAGACCACAGAACAATGATGTATTTAAGATAGGTTTTATGCCTATTCGGCAACATAGCCGATAGCTCAAATTTCAGATTTCAAGGAGGAAAGCCATTGGCTGGCCTCTAAAAATTCCTGTGTTGGTGTATAAAGTGTCCTACTATGGATTTCTCAATTCAAACATTACTTTGTGTCCTCTGTAGGGGAACTAAACTTGTCTAATGAGGGATTTTCTGTCCAGAAAGAAAACAGAAAATTCAATGACCATTAACTATGTTTTTTTTTTTCCTTCTCCAACACAGTCCTCTGTGATGTCAGTCTGCTTTGCCCGTTTCCATCCTAATCTGGTGGTTGGTGGTACCTATTCAGGCCAGATTGTTCTCTGGGACAATCGCAGTCATCGAAGAACCCCTGTCCAGAGGACTCCCTTGTCAGCTGCTGCACATACAGTAAGTTAAGCTTCTACCATACCCTTGTAAACCACCCATCTCCCGAGAAGAGGAGCAGCTCACAGGACAGCAGTGTGGCTGAGGTGTAAGCAACTAACTGATAGGGCCTGAGTCCTTCCTAAGTGACTTCAGTATGGCTTAGTGAATAGTAGATGCCTCATGCCTCTAACCCAGGACTCTATAGGCTAAGGCAGAGGATTGCAAGTTTTAGGGCAGTTGGTACTACACAGCAGAACCTGTTTCAAATAAATGTGGGCTAAAAGAGCATTAGCTTATGTTTAGGAATCACAAACACATTGGTCTCTATGAGATCTGGACACCAGTCCAGTCCACATATTGAACTCCAGGTCAGCTAGGATGCATGCCTTTAATCTCAGCACTCTGGAGGTAGAGGCAGAAAGATCTAAATTCAAGGTCAGTCTTATCTACACAGTGAGTTTCACAACAGCCAGGGCTACACAGAGAAACCCCATCTCAATTTATAAACAAACAAATAAACAAATAGAAAAGGCGCTGATTTTGGAGAAACATAGCAATAATCTTAACTTTCTGTAAGTTTTAAGTTTGAGTACAATGAAAGCTCTTCGGTGATGTTCCAGAGGTCATTCATTAAACAGGTTTCCTGTAACTATCTTCCTAAAGAATCTCTTCACATTGGTATTTTGAGATGCACACATATATTTCCAAATAGACAACAGAGAGTAAGTACCATGCCTAGTGATAGCACATGGGACATGTGCCAATATGCCTCTTCCGTTTGCAATCTGAAAGAGTACTATGACTTTAAATTTGGGAATGTGTAGTGTTCTCAACATGAAGTCTACAGTGACAGTATAATCCTCAAGGTTAAAGGTCAACATCTCAAACCCATTACCCATAATTTAGTAGAAGAGGTTCAGCATAGTGTTCACAAGACAACTGTTCTGTCATTTCCTTTAAGAGAATGACAGGTGTGAAGCGCAATTGTTAGGAGGGATGAGGAGACAGGCATGTCTCCATCAATTGCAGTTACCTTGACATTCAGAGTAACTGATGTTCCTTCTCTGAAATGCCTGAATTATGTCCAAGGATACAGCCCCAGCATTGTTTCCAACTTCCTTAATGCAGTTGCTGTATTGTTTCATCTGCTGGCCACAAAACCATTCCAGCTTAGAAAATGGATGAATGGCTGCTTAGCTGAAACAAGGCGGAGGGGAATTCTCTTGCTTTTGTTAAGCTTGAAAATGGGAAATGACAAATGCCAAGTCAGTTCTAATTTTGATTGACTGGGGCCAAAGACTCATGCAGGTAAAAAATGGTTCTTGGGAATCTTGGAAAATTGATCTTACCTACCCTATTTCTCCAACCTAATAACAGAAAATTGTGGCCCAGGAGAAAACCAGCCCAATGCAGGTGTCTCCTCGAGTAGCATAAAACCTATTCCTTGGCTCTCTGTGGATGTCTAGTACATTTGTGACCAAGCTTCCAATTTTTCAAAAATTATGATTCAACTGCTACAAGATTTAGGAAAAAGCTTTTGGGGGGATTCCAAATTCAGGAGTTCTTCCCAAAGCCTTACTATTTCTTCTCCAAGTAGTGAACAGTGTGACCATCATGAGTAAAAGCTACTATGATCAAGCTGACAGGCATTATTTCTGTTAGGAAATAAAACACAAACAAATTTCTTCTCCCGCTTGCTGTGTTTTGTCTAATCCATCCATAGCTCAATGTGCCCAGTTTGTTTTGTCTTTGTCTTTCAACTTCCATCATGGCCTGGCTGATTGGTACCAGGATCAAACACACAAACAAAAAGCTCTCCACAGATGACTTGCTAATTCTTTTCACACCCACCACACATATGTATTTGGGACAACAGGAAATCATAATTAAAACAAAATCCTTCTGCCACACAGTACATTTATTCCTAAACTAAATAAAAGCAATCTGGCATTTCTATGGAAAAAATGAGCTTATACTATTGCCTTCTTTGATCATTTCTTTCCAGTCAGTAGAGGTTGTGCCATTTTCTTTCTGTTGAATAGAGATGCATACTTGTGGTCCTTTGGTTCATTGACTCCTCTTGACCTATCTTCTCTCCCTCCTGCATCTTTAGGCTTCTGAACTGATTACAGTTTGGGTCTTGGTGGTTAATTAAGTTCCATTTTAGTCTTCCTTTAAAAAAAAATAAGACTACAGGTACCCTTCAATTCATATCGATGAAGCATGCTTTTCACTCAAAGGGACAGAGGAAACTTACATCAGTGTAATTCCTTCTGAGATCAGTACCAATAAGTCAAAACAGCAACTTTATGAATATTCATTCACATGTATTCATCAGTTTCATTAAATCTGATATTTTTATGTTTCCTCTGTTTCCTCCATTTTTCCATTTAATCTTCACACTGACCTTGGCCTGGTCTGCAGCTCATGAGTTATGTTTGATGACCCCGTGCTTTGACCTGAGAAAGACTGTTGGCTACAGTCTCACCCCAACTAGTCCTTCTGTTATTTAGAAACTTGATTTAAATGACATTGGTTTCAAATATCTGTTGTACTTATCATTGTGTGGATCCCATAATGCCTATGGGTTTATGCACATAGGTAGGTGTCAATAGAAACACTGCATGAAAAAGACATAGGGACTTACTACCTGTCCATCAACATAGGTAGAAGAGAATTGAACAGTTAAAAAAAAAAAGAACATGTGTACTCTTGTGATACATTATTATGGCTTATGTTTCAGTGCATTAAAAATGAAATCCCTGATGCACAGTTTTCTACACTGTACCATCAATTGTCGGTAGATGGTCCTGTATCATTCTCAGAACGTCACCCTTAGGGAACTTTGATAAAAGACAGAAATGTGTTTGAAACAAAGAAAATGTTGAGAACTAGGTAGCTAAGGAAGAATAGAAGGAATTCATGATAGCTAGCTTAAAGAATGAAGACTTAGGAGTGGAGAATGTAAAACACACAGTTAAAATGTTCACACAGTTGTGTTGTTCCCACTCAAACGCGCTGAGAGTAGCTTCCTCTGCTACTGGAGAGGAAATCTCTCATCAGTCCCCGCTAACACTGACTGCCCTTTAAGAAAGGTGTTGCAGACGAGTTTGGACAAGTTCTAGGAAGAGGCAGCCAAGCAGCTACACTCAATGATTATTGCTGCTCTCTCTGACCAGGAGTTTATATGATAATAATAGTCTCGGAACCATCTTTCTGTAATACCAGTTTCCGACTATTGAAGGTTGTTTCATTGTAGTTGTGGCTAGGTATTATGGACACTAACTCATCGAGAGTACGGCTTAAAGTGTCAGCTGTTTGTACAGAGAAGCATCAAGTAAGCTGTGGTTAGGCCACTCGTGGCTCAGATGCCTGAAATCTAGCCCCAATTGCTGTGAGATCCTGCTTATGCTAACCTTCCATTTTGTGTTTAGTGAACAGCTGCAGATGGTTTTATCCTACTGTGTAGAATTCCACAGAACATAATCCGCTTCTAGAGTTCTGACAGATAACTAGTGCATCTTACTTAGTTCCCAGGATGTGTAAATGACCTTTGTCAAGGCTGAGGCCAAATTTAGAGCCCCCATACATCGTTAACTGGTATCCTTAAAAATAAGTCTCTCATCCTAGATTTTGAAATAACATGAAGGAAAACCCTAGCAGGATGGTGGTGGCCCAGGCCTTTAATCTCAGCACAAGGCAAGCAGAAGCAGGCAGATCTGTGAGTTCAGACCAGCCTTATCTACAGAGAGAGTTCTAGGACAGCCAGGGCTACACGGAGAAATCTGTCTTAGAAAACCAAAAGAAAAAGAAAAAGGAAGGAAGGGAGGGAGGAAAGAAGGAAGCATGAGAGGATGGAAGGATGGAAGAAAGAAAGAGAATCCCCATTCCATCTCACAGAAGATATTATAACAATAAGTCCACCACCAATATGGCCCTCCTCAAATTAAACTAGTGTGTATTACCTGCTTTTTAAAGACAGTACTATCCAATGTTTGGACTGGCTAGAATACATTGAACTTCAGATTTAGTACCACATTGTCCTTCCAAGACTGTCCTGTGCCTTTGAAGACTCTTTTCATACTCATATTAAGTTTAGAAGCTATGCTGTGTAGTAGAGACAATCATGTAACCCAGACTTCTCTCCCTCCTTGCTCCTGCCCAGCCCACTCTCATCTGCTGTCTTTCCCTTCAGTTCTATTGGGTTGCATAACTTAGCAAGGTAAAGCTCGGTACATATTTGCACTACTAGCAGTCATTGTAGGACTTTTCCAGAAATTGGGCTCACAAATGGCAAATGACTGGAAGCTTCTATGCTAGCCAGATGATGTCATTTGGTAGGCCTTGTCTTCAAATAATGTACTTGACACTCAGATGCAATCATTCCCCTTTGCAGCAACACCTGATCCTCCATGTTGATATTTTTTTACAGCATCCTGTGTACTGTGTCAATGTTGTTGGGACCCAGAATGCTCACAACCTGATCACTGTCTCTACGGATGGCAAAATGTGTTCCTGGAGCCTGGACATGCTCTCAACACCACAGGTGTGTCTCTTTTAACCTATACATTGAAGTATTCTGGTTCAAAGACCTGCCAGCTCAAGAATACATCTCCTAAAGGTCCAAAGGCCTGGTTTCAGCAGTCAGCCCTTGAAGCCAAAACCTATTTCCTCTACCACAAATTATGTCATTATTGCAATCTGTTAATCCTTAGGTCAGTTTCAAATGAAATGGAATAATCCATTGTAAAGCATGGGGATTACAGAAACTTGCCTGGAGCGAGAATTGTATTCACCCCACAGCATTGGGAAGCCATGCAAACGAGGGAGCAGAGCAGCCCTTCCTCCCCAGGACTTGCCTTGAAGGGAAAGTATCCCAGCAAAACGGAAACCCAATCTGTTGCTTGCTTCCCCCCTCCCCCCACCGTAGACTACCGCCTGTTTTCCTCTCTGGAATGTTTGTGAGCATGGCTCCTGCCATTCCTCGCTCAATAACTGAAAAGTTGAAAATGAACCAGTGCCAGTGTCTACAGACCACTCCTGATCTCAGCAATGAAAGCCAAACAAAAGACCGGAGTTGGGTGGAATGCTGGAGGCAGGCATCTGAGTGTCCCCTTCAGAGCATGCATGTGTGGCATGCACATGTGTGCAAGTATCAATGCAGACATGCTCATCCTATCTGCATGTCTTTGTGTGAAAAAGTGTAGCATTCTCCCCCAACTTAAAATCATGAAGAGTTACTGGGCTAGTGTTTGGCAGATATGTGAGGAAAATCATAGAAAATTTCCAGAAGATAACTCTAGTGTTATTGCTGTCCCCTCCCATGGAATGACAGCTCTAAAATGTCTCCCATTTGATCTCTGAAGAGCACTAGTTCCAAGATATATAAGGACATATGGAAGGTATAAAGAACTACGTTTAAGTCTCTACAGATGTAGAGACTACTAACGCTAAATTCTTCACATAATGTTAGGGGCACAGAGAGAGTGCTAACATGCAGCTCACAATTCAGGTTCCTGGTTTTGCCTGTCTTTATACAGGCCTGCAGTTGTGTGCAAATAGTTTATGGTTTTGCTTTAAAATTCTCAGCTATGTGTTGTTTTCTTTTAAAAGCATGGAGATTATAAACAGATATCAGAGCAAACCCTCTATTTGGGAAGTTTTAATTGCCCATTTTGCTGATTAAACATGCGTTTGTTTGGGTTAAGCCAGTGGTGTGGGAGCTCCAAGCCCAGTTTTATTAGTGTTAGCATGCCCGCAGACGCCTGGCTCTGTGTGGAGACACAGTATTTCATGGCCTGGTCTCCAAGGACAGCAGAGACAAGTGGGGCATCACACAATTGCCTGCCCTTAGCCCTACCCCACCCCCAGGCCCACCTTCACCCAGTGAGTTATCATCACACAATTCCTTCCTTGCTTCTAACTTTAGAGACAGGGCAGAACATCAGGTGTTCCTGTTTTCAGTATTACTGTCAAGGGATCCTTCCCTTTAATCAGCATGCTATAATGCTCTCAATGTAGGGATGCCATGAATGATCACTATCCCATGGGACCTCAGGGTACGTGTGACTGTGCCTTATCAGCAAGCATTTCCTATTCATGGACTTTGTGGCCAAAACAGCTTGGTCGACTTGCACAGAAAAACCTGAGTTCCTGTACAACTCCAGGAACAGTTTGTGCCAAATTTCAGATACACAAAATAGGCTGTTTGATGTAAACAGCCAGGAATAATCAGGGGCGTGGTTGATACTTATCCTTTATTGTCATTCAACTTAATGTAGCAGAATATCTTTTTTGGACACTTGTTTTAAGTCACGTGTGTCTGGGTGACTGCATGCTATGTGTGCAAAGGTCTCCATGGAAGTCAGAGGCATCAGATCCTCCTGAATTGGAGTTACAGGTAGTTGTGAGCTGCCTTACTTGGGAGCAGGGAATAGAACCTTGGTCCTCTGGAAGAACAGCCAGTCATCTTAACCACTGAGCCATCTGTCTCTTCATCCCCCAGCAGCGTGTATGTCTTTTGACATACTCTCTAACTCTCCATTTAACAACACACACACACACACATACACACACACACATCATAATAAAGACTCGTGTGCTGTGTTAAGGACTTAGAGCCTGTACACCCTTCATGGGATCCTCTGCCTGTAGAAGTCTGCTTTTTTAGGACCTGAGTGACAACTTCCTGGTCTCAGTGCCTGCAGGACCCACAGTCCCTCCATGATAAATGTGTTTAGCACATCTGATATTAATACATGTGTATTCTCACGAACAATTGATTTTGAAAATGTTTGTAAATACAAGGGTATTGTGTGTTTTATTAAAGCCTGGAGCTGACAAGTGTAATCATTACAGTATTATCTTTAGTTTCTGCACCATTAGTTTCAAAATTCTCACCTGTCATCTCAGCCTGCCTGGGGAAAGCAGCGGCACATGCTGATGAAATCCAGCCGGCCTGAAACCAGAGATACAGAGTGGCCTGGATGTCAGGGGCAGTTGAGTCTGGCTTCTAGCACAGTGGGGGTCTTTTGTAGCACTGTGTGAAAAGCAAACAGACCATTTAGCCAAATGATTTTTCCATGATATCTTTGGCATTGTGAGGAGTTGACAGTTGGAAATGTAACCACACCATGTTTTGGTAGGAGAGCATGGAGCTGGTGTACAATAAGTCCAAGCCTGTGGCTGTTACAGGAATGGCTTTCCCAACGGGAGATGTCAACAACTTTGTGGTCGGCAGTGAGGAAGGGACCGTCTACACGGCTTGTCGTCATGGAAGGTGATTTCTCTCTTTCCTTTCTGGTGACCTTGTCCCCATTTTCCAAAATCTTGCCATCTAGATTATAACCACCTTGCTTTGTAAGATAGTTATTTCTAGAAAAAAGTGCAATGCACAACCTTATTAACTTAAAGTACACATCTGTCTGGGTCTCTGGTGACTTACAAACCTTTGCACACCTCACGTTGTCTTGAAGAACAATGTTTCACTTCTTCACAGAGCCTATCCCTTGCCAGACTCACTCTTTGCACATGCCAGCAAGCCCCAACCATGTGTCCTGCAGAGATTAATAACCACCCAGTATCGCCTAGCCCTACGTGCTTTCATGACTCAGTTGCTCTGCTTGGTCTAGCATTTCTGACTTCTTTGGCTAAGCCCTCCTCATTAAACATCCAACACAGGCAAGGTTCCACATTGAAGTCTTTCCGACTCTCTTTCCATTACAGCTTATAGGATTTCACCTTGTTCTGTCAGCTTATTCGTTTAAGGAGTGTTTGCTAAGAGCTTGCTCTGTATCAGATCCTATTGTAAGAATATAGTAAAGTGCAAGGTGCTCATGAGTTAATGTCCTTGTAAAGACTGGTACAGAAGTACATGGTCGCTTAAGATTCAAAGAATCACCAAGACAACTGAAGTAGGATGAGCAGGGGAGGACCATTGTCAGTCAGGGTGGTTAGTTTACATATTCTTCTACACATATCTGCAGTAGCATCTCTCACATTGTCTTCCAATTAGTCATTCATCTACCACATTTCTATCATGAAACAATTCCCATTTCATCTCTTATTTACTGCCCCAGTACCTGGCACTAGGCAAAGGAGTGAAAATATAAATAAGAAGTAAAGAAATGGCAATATCTAAATAATGAAAGAAGTCCCTTAAGACCCTCCCACCAAGTCAGAAGGGTTGAAATGGCATGAAATATACACAGCACTGTGCAGTTCCCAGGAGAGACTGGCAGGTTTCTCTGAAAACAGCCATAAGACCTAAGTGGATTCCAGCCATTTGGACTTAACAGGTGGCCTCACATCTTTTGAAAGGGTCCCTGTATCCACAGGGATGCTTAATTTCCCTTTCACTTCATAGTTCTTGGCCAATTGATTTTTCACCTCTTACGCTCATCCCAGGCTATTTAGGTTTAAGCTCAGCCACATGAATTTTTACACTCCAAGCACACAAGCTATTATGTTTCCATTGGTTTTGTTTCCAAACAAGCCGTGTTTGCCCTGCTTAAATGATCTAAAGATGACCTGGGAAGACAGGGCATAGAAGTCCATGTCCAACATCTCTACAATAATAAGACTTGATGAAGCCCACACACCAAACAGTAAAAGATCTGATCAAGTGATTCAGTTGTTCAAACATTCGCTGCGTTCCTCCTCTCTACAGAGAGCATTGCTGGATGTTCTAAGTACACAGGTACCATTTAAACCTGGATCTTGTCATCTGGAAGCTAACGGCAATGTTTCCAACAAGTACATAAATACATGCAACACTAATAAAATGCTATTATGTGACACACAGAGCCCAGTGAGTGAACCATGTAGCCACCAGTAAGATGGACTTTAGGTTGACCTGATCCAGTTACAACCTTGATGTGTCCACTCCGGGTGTTTAAAAGCTGGAGTGTAAACTCTGATTTTTTTTTCCATATTTTTTTAAGTGCATCACTTTCTAAATGATGGGTATTTTTATTTTGTGGCTATAGCAAGCAGGACGAGGCTATGCATTGTTGTGCAAAAGAATGTGTCTATGACTCACACCACAAATTTCTTTTACTAAACGTTTAGCTTTGCTTTTGACTTTGGACCATCCATCTGAGATACAGGATTCAAATCTTGGTAAGGTCGTTAAGCAGCAAGCACTGGATCTGTTGTAGTGCTAAATGGGTGGTTAAGGGTTACAAGAGAGAGCTGGCAGATTTCTACTTTTTACCCAACGTAAGTGCGAATTCACTTCTACAAATTAAACAAGGTCTTCACTTTGCACCCTATAAATCCTTTCAGGATGCTTCTGAAACAACAAATGGCTCTCACCAGGGGCCACTTCAAAGATCAGCTACTCAAGTTCATCAGAGCACACCAGAGCATGGTTAGCCATTTTCCTGAATGTAATCATTGAGTGCTTGGCACATGGCACATACTCAACAGTGTTTTTCTCAAATTTTACTCAGCACACTGACATTGATTGGTGCCTGTGGGCCCAAATGTTTTAATAACTGAATTCAATTTTGCTATTAGTGACATAATATTGAGATTCCACAATCCCTATATATTTGTCATACTTATAACCGCATGCATATGGATTTTAAAAATATAATATTGTTGGTATATGTTCTGAGAGTTTTCTAATTATGACTGCATGCAGATTATTACATAATTTTTAAAAGGCTGGAAATGATCCTAGCTTGTTTAAATAATCCATGTCTAAGAATAACTTTTAAAATGTGCATACATCCCTATTCCCAAGTGTGCTTTTTTAAGGAGCGATAAGTTTGTCTTTCTTTTTTGTTATATAGTTCAACAAATACTTATAGAGTATTTATTGTATATTAGATACTTGGCAGCAGAAACAATGTGAAATATCTTCACTTATGGAATTCACAAAATGAATCTCTAATCTCTTTTCAGTTTCTAGTGAAATGAACATATCATTTTTTCAAATTCTATTGATACCATGTGAATTAATTTGAGATAGCAAAGATTTTCATAAGATGTCACATGTTTTAGACATGTCAACTCAACTTAAGAAATTTCCTAGAAGGAATAAACAACTACTCTTTCAAAAAAGTATTGATCTGTAAAGCCAATGAACTCCTTAGAGAGCAGTCAAATGGGGCCTGAGTATATCAGGACTTGTTGCGTCATAACCAAGAAAGCTTCTGAGATTTCAAGTGCATTTGTTTCACTATAACAGCTTTCCAACAATAACAAAATCTATAAGACCATGGGAAGTAGATAAATGATACAAACTGGATTATTAAATTCTCAAGATTTCTTAAGCATCAATGTCTTCCTCTCAGAATCACTGGGAATATGATTTCACTCCTGACCATGTATGGTTGTTTTAACATACACAGAGATGAGGGCTGTTGTTTGTAATCAATTATTGCTTTGCAAAGGTCACTGAAATGCTACATGTTTGCTCTCTGCAGCAAAGCAGGCATCGGTGAGGTCTTTGAAGGTCACCAAGGGCCAGTGACAGGCATTAACTGCCACATGGCAGTGGGTCCCATCGACTTTTCTCATCTATTTGTCACGTCATCATTTGACTGGACTGTCAAACTGTGGACCACAAAGGTAAGGATGCCTTGACAGAAACTGTTCCATAGTACACAGGGAGAGAGGATGTTTCCCTTCTGGGAGAGTTGCAAAGTACAGCTGTTACCGGCATTGAAATTCAGACAGCCTATTGGGGAGCTCCATCTGCCCAGGCCTTTAAACACTCCATAGTTATTATAAATATTTGAATTATACTTGAAAACAGGTTAACTGTATTACATATGTACATATATTAATATATAATAATACATATATGTATATAATAATATGTATAATATATAAATATATGTATATAATAATATGTATATATTATTCAAATAATGCTGAATCCACCATCCTTTACTAATTCTACTAATGTAAACCCACACAAATCTTGCTGTTAATCTCTCGTGGATCTGTAACAGTTACACATATTCATAGCTATGGAGAAAATATTTGTATGCTTTGTCTTGATATTTGATTGTGTATCTTTTATCTATTCTGACTTCTTGAGCCTTTGGGAGCCCCTCAACTGGTATATTGAGATATAAGTTACTTGTGAATTAAATGCCGTTTGTACTATGGCAGCCAAAAAAAGAAATAGAATAAAGAGTGGTGTACAACTGGAAAGTTTGGGACAAAAAGAACGATGACTACAGACAGAAATACAAAAGAGATGAAAGACACAGAAGTGGGCGATTAGTGATTTGACTGGAAGAACTGTGAGACAGAGTCAACAACACCTTGAGAATCTGGGGAGATGCCAATCTTGCCAAAACGGGCTCAACAGGGGAGCAAAATAGTAAGGTAGAAAATGACAAGACGGAAAACACCCAGCACCAACCTCCTGCCTTCACAGACGCACGCACAAGAGTAAGCACACGTGCACATGTTACATGCACACACCCACACAGACATGTCCTTGCACAAAGGAACTAGTGATGTGTGGGAGCCTTCACTGCATGTAGTGAAGCACACCCAAGGAGGAACATGTTAGGGGAAAGCCTTATACAAGGTGAGCTTAAGGTGTCTGGGAAGTTCCACGGAGAGCTTTGAGCAGGCAGATTGCTATGGAACAGAGGAGAAGGGCTTGAGCTGCAGTTGGATATATAGTAGCAGCCAGAAGAGCAGTGACAGATGTAGTCGCAGGATCTGGAAGGAAGCATGGAGACTCAGTGGAGGAGGGTCTCAAAGGTAGTCAAGAGATGTTACAACAGAGAAGGGAGCTGAAAGCAAGTCAAGGAATGGGAGAGAAGCAGTTTTGTGGGTATATTCATGGGTCTTCAGAGAGATAACAATGTTAGGATGACAGAGATGGCCTGCAATTGTCTGAAAATATGCACAGCCTCATTTAAAGGAAAAACTCAAGTGAAATTCACATTCAAAAATTTATTTCCAAATATCAGGTGAACAGAATCTAACAATCTTACATCTGAAAACATCCAGCCATTCTTGTGCTTGTTGGGAATGCAAAATGATGCAAAAATCATAGGGGATCATTTGGGAAGATCTAAAAATACTAATAAGCTATTCTCATAGTAGGGAATCCATGGTGAAGATATATGAGCCAACACATGAAAGGGTGTCTGCTGAGGAGCAGTCATTGAAAGATTAACCAACGAACAAAAGGCTGAAAAAACCAGAAGTCTTCATTAACAGGGCACTATGAGAGAAAAATAGAAAAAAAAATGCCTTCTCCACACTATTATAAATTGAACTCTAGAAACTATATCTAAATTAGAAAGAGCTTGGCAGAAACAATTGCAAATAGTACTTTGCCATTTCTTCTATTTCTTTGTGTAGTTTTGAAACTTTGAACGATGACCAACACACATTATGTGCTTAACAAAAATAATGATCACATTTCTTTGAATATACTCTGCTTGGTACATTTGATATGGAAGTCATTTAAATATTTTCTTAATAAAAAAAATAAGACAACCTGAAAATTGATTCATAAGAGAATTTAATTTGTAAGAAAATTTAGAAGAACATGATCTGAATCACTTTAGTGTACTTCAAAGTGATAACAAAAATCCCTATACCAAGAAATGGTTTGAAGTGGCTTTAACACCCGACACTTAGGGATACATTCCTAAAGCTATATATTTCCAGGGGAAAAGTACTAGAAAAACAAACTGCCTTAAACTCATATGGCTGGTAGGCATTGACTGCCGCCGTTCTGTCTGGTAGGTCTGTATGTCCAGATACAATAAGCAGCTATCTTCCTGTCATGGAGAACTGTCATATAATCAGTGGGTGGAAAGAAGCTACAGAAGCATGGAGGGATGCAACAGCTCTCTAGGACTCCTGATGTAGACGTCTCTGTAAAAATTTGGAGAATGTATTATCTTTTCACTAGAAAAACCCATTTTTCTATATTCAAGAAAACTCTAGGAACTATGACCACCCTATGGCAAAGACCTCCCTGATCTCCAACTGAGCTTCCTAAGTGCAAGGTCCCCGGGTAAACTAGGGACCCAGTAGGACTATCTTACTCTCAGTCTGACGCAGGACACACACAGAATTATATGTCAACTACTACGAAGCCTTCTGTCAAAGGATTTGGAGCTCATCCTGAATAAGTTACCAATAATGGTAATAGTTTTAAGACTGTTTGGTGGATTGAAGAAAATAAGCCAACATAAAAGCATTTATGGATCACCTTTGGAAAATAATAGGCAAGTAAGCACATTGTTTTAAAAATTGGTAAATAAGAGAAAGAAAAATACATTTATTCTATCTTTTCCAAAAGTCTTGTGCTACAGGGTAGCTAACCAGTGTGTGTGTGTGTGTGTGTGTGTGTGTGTGTGTGTGTGTGTGTTTCAGTTGACACAGAAATATGAAACATTTGAATTGTATCATTTTATATCTCCTAATGGTTCCAGTACTGATAATGGCTAATAATATTATAAAAAGTAGAATACTAGGATAGTAGATACATAAGTAGGATAGTAGATACATCACTTTTATAGAGGACTTGCACAAAAAACTCAGTCCTGAATCATATCCATCTTCATCTCTCTGAGATTAGATACAAAAGGAAGCAAAGATGTTAAATAACACCACAGTTATATAGGTAGCCCTGCCAGACTGTGGGGAAATTGACAAGACAAGACATTTCATTTCTACAACAAAGCTAAAACAAACAACAACAAAAACAAAAAAAACCAAATTAAATAGAAAATATATATTAAAACAAAATAGAACAAAAAATCTGCAACAAAGGTAAAAGAACAAAAACAAAAACAAAAATTAAATAGAAAATACATATTAAAAAAATAGAACAAAAACAAGCTGGAGACTTTTCAGATATCTTAAAATAGGGATCTTGCACAAATCTTACTTAACACTGTCAGCTTGTTTAAAAGGTTTAGAAAGCTGTCAAAGACATATGACTACTATTTAATGGCATTCATGAATCTTTAAATATGATATTATAATAATTTTAAATGGCATTACTTTCTAGGGATGCGTACCAGAATATTTATAGAAAATATAAATATATTTTCTATACTGCTGCCAGTGATTTGCTCAAAATAAGCCATTTGGGAAAGGGAGAGCTTGTGAATACAGATAAATAAGATTGCATGTGTGTTGGTAATTACTGAAGCTGAGTGATTGACATTAGTCCATTTATCAATATACATTTGCCATGTTTGAAGTCTTCTCTAACAACATGTAAAGAAAACCTAAACACTGACAAATATTCAGAACTGTGATATGCCTCTGTATTTGCCAACCCAGAAGCTACCAGTGCTCAAGGAAAACACAATTTCTTTGGAGCATGAGAAAAGAACACAAATTATAATAGATCAAGGAATGAGTACAAGGTGAGATACAACTGGGATACCAAGGATCTTTCTTTATTTCTTTATTTAATTTTAAGATGGAGTCTCTCATAAGACCAAGATGGCCTCAAAATCACCCCATAACAGACTAACTTTGAACTCCTGAACCACAGGCCTGAGCCTCCCAAGGACTGGGATGTCAGATGTGCACAGCAGTGGTTGGTTTTTGCTGTTGTTGTTGCTTTTGTAACTGTTTAAGGATCGTAAGATGCTTCTCAATGTTACTCTTATGGAAGGACTGTTAAAGGAAGAAAATAAAATCCATGAGTATACGCTGGAGGAAAGGGTAGTTAAATGTTAGCATAGATACTATCCCTAGCACAGGCAGAGCACTGAAGTTTAAATCTGAGCAATGATGTCTGTTCTATAATAATAGAGGGACAGGAAGTACTGGTTGGGACAAACACGATCCAGCAGGCGGAGTGACTGGAGGAAAGCAAACACTGATAATGACTATTTTCTTAACAAAGTAGGAGATTCAGTTCTCTGATGAATGGAAGTAGAAACGCTAGAGGGAACAGATTTCAGCTAGTGCAGATTCATGAATACAAAACAAAATGTGTAAACAAAACACAAACGGCTCGGCTGGGCACGGTAGTGGACCGTTTGTGGTCAGAGGACAGTATTTTCACGTGTCTATCTTTGAAGCAGCTTTTTACCAATGGAGGTCAGCGGTATAAGTTTGGACATAGACAAGGCAGGGAGAAGTTTCTGGGTTGGAGCTTTGCCAGAGTGTGATGGAAGTAAACTAGAACATGGGACATGGAAATAGAAGAAAGAAGGCATTTGGTGTTATAAGCTCGTGAAAATAGGAAATAAAAACAGACAGGAGGAAGAAAGGGACCGAGCGTCTTGAAACCCAGCAAGCATCAGAGAATGGATAGGAAGGAAGTCATAGGGAAAAGAATAGCAAGAGATTGCTGTTGGGAAGTAGGATGTGTGGATGTAGGAGTTCATGGCTGGCCTAGCTCCAAGTGAGGTTTAAAAAGTCATGAAGGATGCAGTTGCCTACAGTGGAAATCTAGTGAAGGCAGAGGTCACTGGAAATATGAAGAACATAGAGACAGACGGCAAAGGTGTTGTGACACCGTGGGTTTGGAATGGGTCAGCTCATCCTTGATCTGACTTTAGTAGGGCGGAAAGGTTGACCGTGATCACAGCAGAAGTCTTTAGTGGGGTAAGGGAGAGAGTTTTACACTAAAAAGTTTTACAGTAAAAGGTGCTAGAGGTGTGTGGCTGGGCTTTGCCTTGGAGCAGAAGCACAGTGAAGCAGTCCCAAGAAGCGAGGAAAAATGCCTTTCCACTCACTATTCGAGAAGAGCACACACATTAACAAGCAGCGGCTGCCTGACGAAGGTCAGCCCTTTAGCTGTCTTATGTGGGTCTAGGATTCCACTGAGGTCTACAGACCTACCAACCGGAAGGCTGATGACATGGAGAGAAGCATTTCCTATGGAATGAGAGAGCCACAGTGATGGAGATGGGGGCATGTTGGAAACATCTGGGAAAAAAGTGAACTGTGATAACAGACTTTGAGAAGATACATACTAATAGAAATTCCTACCCCCCCCCCAAAAAAAAATCTGTGCAGAACCTACAAAGAGGGAAGTGGGGCGAGGCTTAAGTTCAGACTAGAAACCCTGCAGAATAAGGATAGCTTGAAGGGAGTCAAGATTAAAACACATTACACATCCATCCTCAGCCCTGAGCCTGACCACACCGTTTCATCACTAAACCGCTGTCAGGGAAGACTTCACTGTGAAGCAGAAACTTTGTTGGAGTGGTTTTCCTCATAAACAGAGGGCCAGGCCGCATTCCAGGCAGCTGAGTCAACAAAGTCAGAAGCAGACATTTTTATCCAAAGACTAGAAAGTAAGGGTCCAGTTGGGAAGTGGGGCTGGAGAGATAGCTGTGCTTGATACTCATTTTCAGCTTATTAGATGATGGGGGTAATTCATTACAATTTAGTTATAAAGAATTTTTTGTGATTCAAAGCCAGGTAATTTGCATTTGGTAGCCCACATCCACATTTGTTTAGCCAATAATGCCTTGTGGTAAATGTTTTAAATATCTTATCAGCCCATTAGATCTTCATCCCGAATCTCTGACTCAACAGTATCCCATGTTATAGAACATGTATAAGAAGGCTAAATGACTTAACTGGTATACTTGTCAAATAGTTAAAGAAACTATGTCTAAAGTCAGTTTTTTGTGACGTCAAAGCCTAATGGGGAAATAGTGCTGCAGTCATTTTACTGTTTTAGAAACCTGAGTGAGTACACCGGGCAGTGGTGGTGTACGCCTTTAATCCCAGCATTTGGGGGGCAGAGGCAGGCAGATTTCTGAGTTTGAAGCCAGTCTGGTCTTCAGAGTGAGTTCCAGGACAGCCAAAGCAAGGAAGGAAGGAAGGAAGGAAGAAAGAAAGAAAGAAAGAAAGAAAGAAAGAAAGAAAGAAAGAAAGAAAGAAAGAGAGGAAGGAAGGAAAGGAGGGAGGGAGGGAGGAAGGAAGGAAGGAAGGAAAGGAAGAAGGGAGGAAGAAAGGAAGGAAGGAAGGAAGGAAGGGAGGAAGGAAGGAAGAAAGAAACCTGAGTGCATTGGGGTCCAAAGAGAAGGGACAATAAAAAATGTGGATTAATAGTGTATGGTTGAAACATGGAGAAATGTTAGGTATTTCAGGAGAGAGGTACCTGGTGGAGGGTGAGAAAGTGATTTGTCTGAGCCTGGACGAGCTGCTACAGGTAAGTCTAGCTAACGGTTGTGTAGTGCAGAGAGAACGGGAAGGAACTGAGTTGTCTGCTGACCAAAGAACTGGTGTGTCTATTCTAGAGTTCTTTGCAAGAGATAAGAGCAATCTCTTACTCTAACGGATGCCCAAACCGTGCAGACTTGAGGACCAGCATCAGCTAAATGCAGAAGCTGATCTCTGTATTTAAATTTACAAGACTACAAGAAGAGAGTCCCACTGCGTGCATTTTATAATATAATTAATATGTTGCTTATCCTATTTGGGAGGGTATACCTGCCCCAAATGATTCTCTCCTTCTGATATGGTCTTGGGGGAGTTGTTATCCTTGAATTGGTCGCTGTGAGAAAATACCAAGTATGAACAGTTGAATGGTGGGAAGGTTTATTTTCGCTCCCAGTTTCAAAGGCTCATTCACTTGGATCTGTTCGGCTCATGCTAAAGTAAGCAAGGGAAGGACTATGGGGCAGGGTAGTGCAAAGTACACATTGCTACACCTGCCCAGTGACCTACTTTTTTCAGCCAGGCCCCTCCTCTGCCTTCCACCACCTCACAAGCTCTCTATCAAACTATCGATCTTTCAAAGGATTAATCCTTTCCTTAAGTCAGAGCTCTTGTGACCTAGTTGTCTCTAGAATTTCCTTCTTTGATGTACCCAGGGATGTGCTTTTCTGATCTCTGGGGTGTTTCTCAGCTCATTCAAATTAACCATCAAGATTCACTATCATACCTCTCTCCTCAATAAGAGAAAGTATACTTTTTTAATACTAACAGTATCTCTGAAATTACTTATTAAATTTTTTTCAAAGCTTTGACTGAAAATAATCTGAATAAAAATAACAAAATTTTAAAAAGTAATCTTGTTTTGAAATTATTAATAATAGAGTCATTAAGCCTAGCTGTGGTATACATCTGTAAGCCCAACCTTGGAGAGGCAGAAGGAGAAGGATTATTACAAGCTTGGCACAGAAAGCTTGAGCTACACAGAAAGATCCTGTCTCAAACAAAAGCTAAAATTTAAATAAAGGCCAAAAGAATAATTGCAAGGTTTTGGTTTGTCTTTACTTTAGTTTAGTTTGTTTGTATGTTTGTTTGTTTTGTTGTTGTTTAATCTTACTGGCAATGAATTTTTAAAAAGATTTATGAAAGACAAAGAAGTGAGATGAGATATCACCCAAGCCCTCCCTTTGGTATATTTGGGAGGGGGTCAGACAGTTAAGACAATAAAATTAATAACACCATTCTAATTGATTTATATTTAGTACTTATTTACTTTTCTGATAGGACAGGCAATCTAACCTAGGACTTGACCTATGCTAAACAAGCATTCCACACACATCTCTACACCCAATCTTATTTTTAACTGTAAGCTTTGAGACTACTTTTTATTATACTCTTTGTTCACTATCTTAAATACCAGCCTATTTTGCTTTTAACTCTTCGAAAGGTGCTATAATGAAAGAGTAAGGAAACAAATGCTGTGGCCTTCACACCATGAGATAAAATGTAAATCGATGTAGAAAATATTATTGTCATGGTTAATTCCCAATATACCCAGATAACTGACAACACATAGGAAATTTTAATGGATGGTAGGGCCATCGGCTGTGTACTGACAATACAGGCTTTCTACCTGTGGAGACCATTATGGGACATCATCCCATGTCCCATCCGATCACCTGATCCTGTTTCTCTACTTTTCTGCTTTCCCTCCAGTTTATTGAAAAGGTAAACATCCATCCTTCACCTTTTCTGCCTTGTTATCTCCTGCCTTTTCCCACCATGCAACCTCGGCCTCCACCCCTATGACCTCAGCTGAACCCTCTCCTTCAAAAACTAGCCACCCTTGCCCTCTTGTCTGTTCCAAGAGTCATTTTGCTGTTTTCATTTTTTTTGATGACTTTGTTGCTTTACTGTTGGTTTGTCCTTCCAGTGAGCATCAGAGAGCAAGGTGGCCCTTGAGGTAGAGTAAAATGCTTGATATTTTAGTCTATCCTTGATGACCCTTTTAAAAATAAAGCATGTACTGCCTGACTAAATTCTGAGTACCAGCTCTTACTTTTTACTCTACCTTAACACATTACATTTCCCATCCATCAAATAAGGCTGCAGTCGATGCTCAGAAATAAAGTATGCACTCTTGGCTGGTCTAGAACATTCATTATTCCACTCTGCTTCTCTGTTTGCTGAGGTTTGAGCTAACATTTTCCCCCTGTGCTGCAGTTTAGCTTAGTGGCTAGACAAGTTATGAGTCTTTAGACTTTTTATCATTTCATCCAGTTTGGAAAGTTTCAGTGGATTCCAATTAAACATTAGGTTAATATTTATTTTGGCTTTGGTACAGTTTCTTAAGGATTTAGCTTCCTGATACTGCTCATGTGTTTGCCAGGTCGGTTCCTTTCCTTGAACTTCCAAGAGCTTATGTTTCTTCTGCTCGTATTGACACTATCTGCTAAATTCTTTTCTGCATTAAATTTTTGAGATCTGGCATTTAACTCTCTTATATCGACTTAGCTAGTATATGGCCTCACTTAACTCTCATTTCGGTATTTGATGGCAGAGCTGGACACAAGCCTGGTGTTTCCACGGTGCATGTTTGATTGATAGAAATATCTGCCTCTCTCTGGGTATATAATGACATTGCATACTCTGTCCTGGTAGTTGAAATGCATTTCTGGCTGCTAATCTTTTAACAGAGCAGTGACTCTAAGGATGAGATGTTCTAAGTGACTGACAGAGAATGACTTTGCACAAATAATCATCAGTTTCTAAGCCTTTACTATGAAAGTCAGAAAGGCTTCCCTGATGTGTCTAGCCTCTGCTAGGGCTAAAATGTAAAGTGACTCTCTTAACTGACTGCCTTCTCTCTTGGTTACTAAAAATCAATAAGAATTTGAAATTGTTTCAAATAAAAGATTGGATGGAGCTTTTCCTTAAGAAACAAATGTTAATCAGGTACTGTCAGAGCCTCTCAGGAGGTAACTAACTATATTTAGGCTGGCTTATCTTTCCTTCAGTC